>NW_007378051.1:62420-86499 GCF_000475195.1 Diaphorina citri | reverse complement strand
TCCATCTGAACACGGGGGGGGGGGAAGAAGAACAAGAATTCAATTCAATTCTATGATTTCTGTATTTATGTCAAAAAAAATTAATAATATTTTATTGTACATAAAACTTTTACATATAAAGTATGGTACAACGTCAAATTAGATGGATACAATACATAATAATACATACATAATAATACATCTTCCAAGAAATCTAAGAGTATTTTCTTGTTATATAGTTCTAGAAATACCTATGTACATAGTTTTCTTGTTCTATAACTAATGGCTCACCCTGTATACTAGACGTACATGTTTAATCCGAGACTTCGGGGGGTTGCATTAAGATGTTTATTTACAACCCAGAGTAGCAGGTTAACTTGAGCTTATTAGAAAATTGAAAGCGGGATGCGCTTTAACCAAGAAGAAGAAGGATAAGAAGAAGAAGAACAAGAACAAGGATAAGAAGAACAAGAAGAAGAAGAACAAGAACAAGGATAAGAAGAAGGAAAAGAAGGAGGACTGAACTGAGGTTGCACTTTACCAAAAAGGAGGAGTAGAAGAAGAAGAAGAGGGAGAAGAAGAAGAAGGAAGAGAAGAAGAAGAAGAAGAAGGGAAAATGGAAGAAAATAGATAACGTACGGAGAAATTTGAAATTAAGAAGAAAGAATTGAAAGGAAAACAAAGACGATCACAGAGAAGAGAAATGTGAGATTAATAAGAAAGAAAGAATTGAAAAGAAGAGAACAAGAAGAAGGAACGAATCAAAGAAGAGAGAGAAAAAACTTTAGAGAGGGAGAAATTAAAGGAAGGGAGAGAGAGAAAGAGGGGATCTGAGAGAGAGAGAGAGAAAGAGGAAAATTAACGAAAAGGCTTTTCGTCTCTAATCAAGATTATTCTCTGTCCTTCTTCCCTCTCTCTCTCTCTCCCTCCCTCCGTTTTCTCCAACTTTCTTTTTCTTCTTCTTCTTCTTCTTCTTCTTCTTCTTCTTCTTCTTCTTCTTCTTCTTCTTCTCTTCAACTCTCTCTCCCCCCCTCTCTTTTTCTTAATTTTACATAAAACAAAAATAATAATTATCTCGTTTTAGATAAAATCCGCCCCGGGTGGGAATCGAACCCGCGGCCTAGCGCTTACAAGGCAGACGCGCTACCAACTAAGCTAACTAGGCTGGCGATGATATTTATGGTTTCAGACATTCCAGAATATTTTCAAGGAAAGATCTTCCGTAGCAGTATCATTTAGATACATATACCTATCTTTTATCACACCTTGAGTATTTTATTAAAAAATCTAAAATCTAAATCATGATTTACCTATTTGTGGTGAAGCTGAGAGCGTCTTCACAATTTTTGCGAATATCACAGCCTTACTAAGAGCCTCCTTTACTATTTCTGAGATATCTATAAATTTTCCTTTTTACTCTGGTAATGCCGCCGGTCGCTACTTCATTAAAGTAGCTACTCAATTGTCCTCACGAGGCTGAGTGCACCCCGAAATCCAAGCACAGAACCGGCTCGATTTTTTTTTTTATTATTATTTTTTTTTTATTATTTTATTTAGAGGTTTTTTTCCATAAAGCGCTTTAACACTACGGGCAGTAGCTAGAGGTCGTTCGCGCTGTATTTAGAGGTTTGATAGAGGGAACTATAGGTACCTAACTTCTAAGGTCTTTTAGTCTTCTTATCATCCATAACCAGGAAGGGACTTTTTAGTCTCATTTGAGCAAGATAGACAGGGTGTATTCTATTCTAACAGACTATAAACGTGTTTATGCGTTGTTGTAGATATGTAGATTATGTAGAAGGTAGGTAAATAACAAGTAGGTAAATACCTATAATATGAGTTTATTTTACCTATTAGGATTGTAATAAGAAGTAATAACTAATTGGGAAAAGACATTTGTATATGTATGTATAATAGTATAAGTAGTGCTTTATTTATGCTGTCAGCTTAGAACAAGTTGTTCCATTATACTAACAGTTTAATAGAGCACCTCTTTGTTAATATAATTTTGTGTATTACAAAAATAAGAATAATAAAATAACATACCACAAAATATAAAAAAAAATATGAAAATAATAATAATAATAAAAATTGGACCGATCGCAATACTTTCATTACTAGTATAGCTCGCTATACTGTAGTAATAGAAAGGTACCTACAGGTACTTTATAAGTATAGGCTGTCTACACGTAATAGCTGTAATTGAGAATTCAAATCGGTAATTTCCGTATTGTTAAGTTGTAGTGTAAACACTAAACAGGTAGCGTAAAATATGTATAGTTACCTTCATGACCATGTGAGCTAAACTGCAGACCACATGGTAACCTCAACCTCCTATTATTCGCGTAGTTCAATGCAATCATTGCAATCACATGTGAAAAAGAAACACATGCGAAAAAGAAATACCCAAAGTCCAAAAAAAAAAAAAAAAAAAAAAAAAAAAAAACATGTGAAAAGACCATTCTCCGTGGCCGAGTGAGTATCTGCACTCCAGAGTCCCGGGTTCGAATCCGGGCGGAATCAACTTTTTTCGGCTCTGTGTTTGAAGTTCGGCGTGCACTCAGCCTCGTAAAGACATTTAAGTAGCTACTTTAATCGAGTAGCGACCAGTGACGGCATTACCAGTGTAAAAAGATTATTGAAATATGGTTATTATTAAATACCTATGGAAATTTTGATTTCCATAGAGAGCTGGATCGAATTCGCCCAGAATCGAGAACTCTGGAGAAGACTGGTTCGTGGAGGTCTTGGGCCCTCGCGGCCTGTCAGAACCCGGCAGTAAGTATGGAAATTGATTGCAAAGGAGATACACTTAGTAACGATGTGATATCCACAAAAACTGTACCTAAGGAAGCTCCGCTTTAGCACAAGGAATAAACTTCGTGATTTAATTTAGAATTTACATACAGATAAACGCATAAATCGCATAATCCTTACAATAGGTAAGTAAAGTAGGTAGGTACACATATCATCATATCAAGTTACTCCAGAAAACCACGTGCATAAAACTGCTCATACTGACTAGAGGGCAAATTCTTACATAGTACCAATACCAATACCAACGTAATCTTAGTTATTTGCAAGAGCAAGGTTTAAAACAGTAGCGTGTGGTGAGCTTTTTAAAGGGGAAGCTAGAAATCCGTTTACTATATGCCGATCTGCTGTAGTCTTACACCACTGTTGATGTTTTTGTCGATGATACCTTTTTTTACCTATTAATATTATTCTTTCCTATGAAAAGTCAAGAGGTCCGCACGCTATCAAGTATCAAGGGCACAATTAGTGGTATGGATACGGCCCTGATAGTAGTAATAATAAATACCTACCTACACGCGGTCGTATGTCGACCTTTATCGATATGATCGTAAGGAAATTCATAGAAGCCACGTGTGACATGTTTTTTTCTTCTTTTTTTTCAAGCAACCTCCGTGGCCAAGAGGGTATCACTCTAGTAGGCTTGCACGCCGGAGGCCCGGGCTTCGATTCCCGGCGAGGTCAAAGTCTGCTAACAGTTTCTCTCTCTCTCTCAAAATATTAGCAGGTATACAGTAACGCTGGAAAAAGTCGAGGAAAGAAAAATTAAAACAACACATTTTTAACAAAAAAAAAAAAATATAGGAATCATTCGGATCTCGTGTATTAAATAGTAACATTTAAAATTGCACAAAACAAGTACTCAAAGTACCTACTAGTAATTTGAGTACTTGAGTAGCCCCGTTCCAAAAGGGTGCAACTTGAGTTTTCGGTGCCAAAACTGGACATCTCGGAACTTTAACCTTAATATAAAAACTAATAAAATTAATGTCAACTTTGCCAGAAATGCCATACGTAGGGGAACGCGGGGCAAAACGGTACATCGGGGCAAAACGATCACCCGCCCTTTTTAGGAGCTAGAAAGTGCTGAGCTCTCTGGGATGGACTAGGAACTATTCCTGCAAGTGTTATCTTTGTTTCGATCTGTGGTTGATTCTTTTATCTTTTGTTTTCGAGGAGTACGGAGGTTTTTTCGATTTCACGAGTGCTTGATGCAATGCCTGACGGTTTGGGGCAAAATGTTTTTATACCGTCTGGGGCAGAATGGTAATGAGAGAATGGTGCCCTAGGTTCCATTCTGCCCCATGGTGTTTTGCACGTATGGGGTATAGGACCATTTTGCCCCAGCCTTGGGGCAAAACGGTCTTTTTTAGTACCCTCATTAAAATATTTTTAGTTTTTTTTTCCAGTTATACATATATCGTTCTTGTCTGATCTAATTTGTAGCTAAAATTATGCTTTATTTTGTTACAAAATTACACATCTGTGTGACTTTCATTTCTTTACCTCATAAGTACTAGAGGTGCCATTTTACCCCGTGTTCCCCTACCAACAAATTCCTTTGGATTTTAGCTTTTCTTCGAGACTAAAAACATTAAAGTCGGCTGCTTGTTTCAAAAGATATGAGTTTTTCGTGTTTTCCCTGAAAAAGTCCACTTTTGAAACTGGACTACTCAAGTATTCAAAAAGTCCACTTTTGAAACTGGACTACTCAAGTATTCAAAGTACCTACTGTATTAATCATTTGAGTACTTACTAGAGTACGTACCCGTCACTAGAGAGACAAACATTTACAGATATCTGAGAGTGAAATCCACAGATACTTGTAACAAACAATAATTGAGAAATAAACAAATCACAAATGTCAAACTGTGAATCACAATTGAACTCTTTCTGAAAATATGATCCCTACCAGTAGAGAGCCGAGGAAGAATAGAATATAACTTGTTTACCCTGCTCGAATGAGACCAAAAAGCCCGTTTATTCCAGTCCAAACAAGGTCTCATGTATTTTATGGGTTTGATAACACAACATTTTCAGATCATTTCACTTCTCATGGATCAAAAACGTCAAGAAAAATCGGAAATTTTCAGACCATTTCAGTTCTCACAGACCGAAACCTTCAAAGAAAGTCCTGAAACTTCCAGACCCTGTCGCTCCTCCCGGCATGGGGACCATTTCAACACCCTTTCGCTCTTCATGGACCAGGGACCATTTCAACACCCTTTCGCTCTTCACGCTCCGGGGACCATTTCAAGCCCCATCACTCCCGGTGGGTGGCGCATGTTTCAACACGCGCCACAATCCCTTGCGCTCCGTTCTGTACGCAAACACCCCGTCAGAGTTCACCACGTTCGTTTGCGCGTCGTACGTAATGCGCTCCCCGTTCAGCGTGACCATTTGGCCGCCGAGGGCGCGCAAAATGGCATCGCCTGCGCAAATGTCCCACTTCTTGATCTTGGTGGAGTGAATGTACGCGGAGGCGTTCGAACCGGCCACTTCGAGTGCCTTATAACCTGAAACCGAACGGGGACACGGTTAATAATAGAGCCTGTACGTTAAATAAAAATAATACATAGCCAGCCTAGTTAGCTTGGTTGGTAGCGCGTCTGCATTGTAAGCGCTAGGCCGCGGGTTCGATTCCCGCCCGGGGCGGATTTTATCCTGATGGGATAATGTTCGTTCTCGGAACGGCTGGCTTTCTCCTATCCTATCTTCCTTCTCTCTTCGATTTCGGGACGACAAGACCATAGCAGTTACAGTTCCCTCTGTCAAACCTCTTATGACTTACAGTTGAGAAGTTTCGGGTTCGATACTCCCCTGTGTCAACAAATTTCCCTTTTATTTGTGAACCATTAACAAGTAAGCATGTGAATAGTTGATCCCATGTGATTTTTCACGCGGAATCGAATGGTGCTACTTTTAGGACTCTCTGACTTACAGTTGAGAAATTGCGGGTTCGATACTCCCCTGTGTCAACAAATTTCTCTTTTATTTGTGAACCATTAACAAGTAAGCATGTGAATAGTTGATCCCATGTGATTTTTCACGCCGAATCGAATGGTGAAACTTTTAGAACTGTCCGACTTACAGTTGAGAAGTTGCGGGTTCGAATACCTACGTATTCTGCAAATGTAATAGAAAGTCGTGTGATGTTCACACCAGATTTTTTTACAAGGCGCGATACCTTCCAAGCTAACTAAGCTGGCTGCTGGCTGTAGGTATATTATAAGTAAACACTAAAATTGCTTAAAAAAAAATTGTGCAGGTAATATACTTAATTGATGATATCCGCGATTATACTTGATAGTCTTAATACCCATATTCATTTATACTTACGGATAAGGATGATTGATCGTATTTCTTGTGCGCACTACCGTCTTGGTGGTGTACTGGTCAATGGATACGGCCCTGATAGTAGTAATAATAAATACCTACCTACACGCGGTCGTATGTCGACCTTTATCGATATGATCGTAAGGAAATTCGTAGAAGCCACGTGTGACATGTTTTTTTTTAAGCAACCTCCGTGGCTAAGAGGGTATCACTCTAGTAGGCTTGCAGGCCGGAGGCCCGGGCTTCGATTCCCGGCGAGGTCAAAGTCTGCTAACAGTTTCTCTCTCTCTCCAAAATATTAGCAGGCATACAGTGACGGAAAATTGCTGGAAAAAGTCGAGGAAAGAAAAATAACAACAACACATTTTTAACAAAAAAATATAGGAATCATTCGGATCGTGTATTAAATAGTAACATTTAAAATTGCACAAAACAAGTACTCAAAGTACCTACTAGTAATTTGAGTACTTGAGTAGCCCCGTTCCAAAAGGGAGCAAATCGAGTTTTCGGTGCCAAAACTGGGCATCTCGGAATTTTAACCTTAATATAAAAACTAATAAAATTAATGTCAACTTTGCTAGAAATACCATATATATACCGACAAATTCCTTTGGATTTTAGCTTTTCTTCAAGACCAAAAACATTAAAATCGGCTGCTTGTTTCAAAAGATATGAGTTTTTCGTGTTTTCCCTGAAAAAGTCCACTTTTGGAACTAGACTACTCAAGTATTCAAAGTTCCTACCTACTGTATTAATCATTTGAGTACTTACTAGAGTAGGTACTCGTCACTAGAGAGACAAACATTCACAGATATCTGAGAATGAAATCCACAGATACTTGTAACAAACAATAATTGAGAAATAAACAAATCACAAATGTCAAACTGTGTATCACAATTGAACTCTTTCTAAAAATATGATCCCTACCAGTAGAGAGCCGAGGAAGAATAGAATATACCTTGTTTACCCTGCTCGAATGAGACCAAAAAGCCCGTTTATTCCAGTCCAAACAAGGTCTCATGTATTTTATGGGTTTGATAACACAACATTTTCAGATCATTTCACTTCTCATGGATCAAAAACGTCAAGAAAAATCGGAAATTTTCAGACCATTTCAGTTCTCACAGACCGAAACCTTCAAAGAAAGTCCTGAAATTTCCAGACCCTGTCGCTTCTCCGGGCATGGGGACCATTTCAACACCCTTTCGCTCTTCATGGACCGGGGACCATTTCAACAACCCTTCGCTCTTCACGCCCCGGGGAGCATTTCAAGCCCCATCACTCCCGGTGGGTGGCGCATGTTTCAACACGCGCCACAATCCCTTGCGCTCCGTTCTGTACGCAAACACCCCGTCAGAGTTCACCACGTTCGTTTGCGCGTCGTACGTAATGCGGTCCCCGTTCAGCGTGACCATTTGGCCGCCGAGGGCGCGCAAAATGGCATCGCCTGCGCAAATGTCCCACTTCTTGATCTTGGTGGAGTGAATGTACGCGGAGGCGTTCGAACCGGCCACTTCGAGTGCCTTATAACCTGAAACCGAACGGGGACACGGTTAATAATAGAGCCTGTACGTTAAATAAAAATAATACATAGCCAGCCTAGTTAGCTTGCAGGGAGGATAAAAGCCTGCAATTTCCCTTGCTAAAGAAATAGCTGCCAGCCCAGTTAGCTTAGTTGGTAGCGCGTCTGCCTTGTAAGCGCGCTGCGGGTTCGATTCCCGCCCGGAGCGAATTTTATCCTGACCGGATAAGGTTCGTTCTCGGAACGGCTGGCTTTCTCCTATCCTATCTTCCTTCTCTCTTCGATTTCGGGACGACAAGACCATAGCAGTTACAGTTCCCTCTGTCAAACCTCTTAAAAAGATAATAATTTTTAAAAATAATAATAATAATACATGCCATTAAATTTTGAAACAGAACTTTAAACAGGGAGGATAAAAGCCTGCGATTTCCCTTGCTAAAGAAATAGCTGCCAGCCCAGTTAGCTTAGTTGGTAGCGCGTCTGCCTTGTAAGCGCGCTGCGGGTTCGATTCCCGCCCGGAGCGAATTTTATCCTGACCGGATAAGGTTCGTTCTCGGAACGGCTGGCTTTCTCCTATCCTATCTTCCTTCTCTCTTCGATTTCGGGACGATAAGACCTTTCACCAGTTACAGTTCCCTCTGTCAAACCTCTTCTGGAATATAGAGAGGTTTTGCAAATCTTGAAGTCATAAATGTGGAAAACTCCTTGCGTTGATACCAGTGTTCTCTCTACTTTTGGCTCAAGTTGCGCTTGCTAAAGAAATAGCTGCCAGCCCAGTTAGCTTAGTTGGTAGCGCGTCTGCCTTGTAAGCGCGCTGCGGGTTCGATTCCCGCCCGGGGCGAATTTTATCCTGACCGGATAAGGTTCGTTCTCGGAACGGCTGGCTTTTTCATATCCTGTCTTCCTTCTATCTTCGATTTCGGGACAACACCTTAGCAGTTACAGTTCCCTCTGTCAAACCTCTGGAAAAAAAAAGGTGAGTGTTTCACCACCGTTTTTATTTCGTAGCAATGAAACAACGGCTACATTAGACTCGTGTGGTCTGTGTGACTGTGTCGTAGCATGCCCACCCCAAAAATATCGTTCCCCTATTATTACATCTAGATAGATTTTATGACTCAAACCACCAACCTCCAGCAGTCCAACACGTTAACCACACGTCCAACACGTTAACCACTGCACCACTGAGGTTGGTTTAAAATGTTTAAATAAAATTAAAATTATAAACAGAAAAACAAACAAATAAATGAATGGGTTACCTGCGCCCCCAGCGGTGATAATTTGAAGCTTGGATCCCAGTTTGGCCTCCAGCTCAGCCTTGACTTTACCCGCGTGAGATCGGGACACGATAATACTGGGTGAATCACTCGACTCACTCCTCTGTAACATGTGAACCACACGGTATAAGGAATAGAAACAATATAATACATCAACTCCGTAAACTACAGAGAACTATCATTATGGAGTACCTATGTATCTGTGTATTGTATGAAAAACTTCTTTTAAGTCGCAAGAGCCAAGTAGGGTGTATTGTGTTTTTGCCTGAATTGTTAGGAGGAAGTCATAATTTAATTCTTACCGTGTGTTTGAGCAGGAGGAGACTCGAACTCATACCTCGCTGATTCCAAGACCAGTAGGTCTGATGCGGCTGTTCACCGAATGGTTTGTGTATAACTCCTATTACAGGAACACCACGCACTGCTACGCACACCATCGTTGTTACATAGTCGAGTAAGTTTTCTGTAATGAAAAATTGTCGTTTGCCCTTAATTGTAAAATAAAATAAAACCAAGTCCAAGAAGTGCTTAGCGCGTTAATTAGACTGACTGGGGGACTTTAAATAGGGAGTATACCAGTTTAGTCTGGCTGGGGGATACCAGCCTGGAATTTCCCTAAAAAAATAGCAAAGGTTGAGTGCGAAGGGCATCCACTCGTAAAATTGGTAGCCAAAACCAAATGTCAGCCCAAAGCAATCACCCCAGTTAGGGCTGATTGAAAGGCTTACGAAAAACGCCGACACCGTCTGAACACGGAAAAAGGTGAAGAAAAAGAAGAGTAGGATGCTCTAGGCTCTAGGTAAGTACCAAGTAGTGCTTTTATTGTTCTGAGGACCTTACTTTTCACCTCATTAAAAAAATAAAAAAAAAAAAGATGAGTGTTCCACCGCCGTTTTTATTTCGTAGCAATGGAACAACTGCTACATTAGACGCTTGTGGCCTGTGTCGTAGCATGCCCATCCCGTAGTATGCCTCTCATCAGATGGGCGAGAAGAGACACAATACTTCCCATTTAGGTGCTGGGTCAACACAAGAACACCAGAAAGTAACCCGTTGAAATATTTGCAATCAAAAAAACGAGTACAATTTTTTGTCGATGGTGGGATTCGAACCCGGGGACCTTTTGCATGGCAAGCAAGCGCGTTACCACTGGGCCAACCGTGCCCCCTAAATTCGCTCAAACTTTGACGGGAGCTTTGATACCTTAGATTTCAGCCCAATTTATCTTACCAGTAAACTCTTGCGTAGCATCAAGTGGGTCAATCCATACAGTCACATCTTCAGCGGCTACACTTTCTACATGCATTGCGTTAGCTTCTATATTGTTCAGACCTTCTTCATCCATGGTAGGGTTTACCGATGGAGACATCTTGGCTTGACATTTGTCACGCGGGATGTTTTCCTCTGATATTATCTGGAATACAAAGTTGAAATAATAATATTAAAAAAAAAAAGTGTGCTGGGAGGTGTGCAAAAAGTCAAGAGTTTGAAGCAATACCAGGCCTATGATAGCACTAAAATAAATAGTTTTGTTTTTTTTTTTTTAAGAAGAAAAAACTAGTAAGCTTAGTACATGTACTACATGTGCCTTGTAAGCACTAGGTCACAGGTTTGATACTCCCAAACTTCATCATAAACATATCAGGTTCATTCTTAGACCAGCTGACTTTCTCCAATCTTGCCCTCTTTCTCTCTTCAATTTTGGATAAGACCTCTGTTGTAATGACTCCCTCTATCAAATCTCTTTCTCTTTTTTGCTCTGAGTTACCTACATGAAGAATGTTATTGCTTACCTATAAATTTAACAACCACAGTTGTACTTTATTCTGCAATAAAAATACAAGACAGAAGTTGAAAAAACCATTCTTACATGAATATTGGGGAACTGATCCACCAGTGAATAGTACATGGCACAATGCGACTTCATATCGGCATCGGTCACTGGATCATTTGCTCCTTCCAATGTTTTTCCCTTACTCTTCTCATTCAAGTTTCCGTTCAGATAAACTTTGATTACTTCTTTGCCACCGTTCTCTGCAGCTTGGATGGCGGCGATTAGAAGTTTCTTGAGATTGACTTTGTCAAGGGATTTTTTCTGGAACACATATTTCACTTCATCTGGCTGTTTACCTGGGAATAATGGGACAGTTTATTCCAGTCCAAACAAGGTCTCATGTATTTTATGGGTTTGATAACACAACATTTTCAGATCATTTCACTTCTCATGGATCAAAAGAAAATTCGGAAATTTTCAGACCATTTCAGTTCTCACAGACCGAAACCTTCAAAGAAAGTCCTGAAACTTCCAGACCCTGTCGCTCCTCCCGGCATGGGGACCATTTCAACACCCTTTCGCTCTTCATGGACCAGGGACCATTTCAACACCCTTTCGCTCTTCACGCTCCGGGGACCATTTCAAGCCCCATCACTCCCGGTGGGTGGCGCATGTTTCAACACGCGCCACAATCCCTTGCGCTCCGTTCTGTACGCAAACACCCCGTCAGAGTTCACCACGTTCGTTTGCGCGTCGTACGTAATGCGCTCCCCGTTCAGCGTGACCATTTGGCCGCCGAGGGCGCGCAAAATGGCATCGCCCGCGCAAATGTCCCACTTCTTGATCTTGGTGGAGTGAATGTACGCGGAGGCGTTCGAACCGGCCACTTCGAGTGCCTTGTAACCTGAAACCGAACGGGGACACGGATAGTAATAGAGCCTGTACATTAAATAAAAATAATACATGGCATTATTTTTTATTATTTTTTTTTTGAGGTTTGACAGAGGGAACTGTAACTGCTATGGTCTTATCGTCCCGAAATCGAAGAGAGAAGGAAGACAGGATAGGTTAGAAACAGAACTTTAAACAGGGAGGATAAAAGCCTGCAATTTCCCTTGCTAGCAGGTAGGATAAAAACAAGGTACTAATCCCAAAACCTACAGACACTTCTTTACACAAAATCCATGATCCTTCCAACATTTCAACTTACCTACATAATATTTTTCAAAGTAAATTTCTACTTAACAAAAGAACCAAAGTGTGAGCTACTACACTATACTACATGCCACATGGTAGAGGTTTGATTTTGTTTGTGTTTCAATGGACAAATCTGATTATTGACGAAATTTTGTTTGGTCATCAGATTTGGTCTTACCTGATTGATGTAACAAAAAGCATTGTTCACTTGTCAAATGTTGAATACCTACATCAGCACAGAGGGTAAATTTAATGGTGATTCAAATGTCTGGATCACCGGGGATTAATTCTGTTTTCGCACTTTATTAATTACCTAGGTAATTAATTACTCTGATAAGCCAATCACTCTGGTAAGACATCACTGACAAAAGATAAATGATAAATTTTTGATAACAGTTTCAAACCTTTGTTAACCAGTGTTGTCAGACGTACAAGAAGGGATTAACCGAATAACCGTACACCTATTTTTGCAGTACCGTACGTTTGTACGATCGTATTTGTACGGTTCTTCGAAGAACCGTACAAATTTTACAGGAAAACTTTTTTCTTGAAACTGAAATTTTCTTTGAAAAACTCATTCATTAATTGAATACTTTCATGAATTATTGAAATTTCATCGAAAAAATTTGAAAACAGGAACTTTTAAAGTAAAAAAAATAATAAAATCTGTATAGATCTCATTATCGCACAGTCAGTCGTACAAAAACTAAAGAATTCCGTACAAAAACTAAAGAATTCCGTGAGTCGACTCATATTTTTCGTGACGAGTCTGGCAACACTGCAAAATTGATAACGGGTGAACCGCGAAAATTCAAAATTTTGACAAAAATAATTTTCAGATTTCGGTCGGCTTTTCCGGTAACTTTTTCTTTTTACCCTTTTTTTACTCCCAAGAAGTTTTTCCTTTACATTCCTGCAAATTTCCATTTTTCTAAGATTAAACTCTCCAGTGACTGCTTTTATCATTTTACCTACAAGTTATTTGATTATTTGCATACCTGCAGTCTGTATAAAGCCCTACTTCCTGTTTCATTCACCAAGTTCTTAATGTCAAATCTTTATGTTTACTTCATGTAAAACAATGAGTCGGGGTTTTTATTAGGTTCATCTCAAAGTACTGGCCAGTTTGTTAACATTAAACGTAATGTACATAAACTGTGAATTCCTGAATAGTTCTTGCATATTCTCAGTTAGAGCTTGGGACCTTAGGTTATTGAACATTGAAGAATTTGGAGTTCATTTGTTTAGTGGTAAGGAGTGAACAATAGAAATTTAACAAATAATGCGAACTATCACAATCATCAAAGAAACCCATTTCAAAAAGGACTGAAAAGTCCCTTTTTACCCCGATATTAGCTGTCTAATCAAGGTCTTGTGTTTTCGATAAGAGTACTTAGGTACTACTTCTGTTAGTTTCTGTGTGAAAGAGGCATGTTGCCTATCTCAGGGTATCGAAAGGATTGTGGATTAAAAACCCCATTGAAGATCTAGAAATAATATCTGGGCTGTGTGTAAAAAATTGTGTCTGCTGTCTACATGTAGAGCAAAATTTTTTCAGTGAAATCAAATAATATAAGAATGGGAATTGTAGAAAAAATTTGTCTCAAAATCTATAAATTTTAAATGTCTTGTAAAAAAAAAGTTTCCAGACTGGATAGGATAGCCTCCCTTCTTTGGGGATTAAAAACCCCATTGAAGATCTAGAAATAATATCTGGGCTGTGTGTAAAAAATTGTGTCTGCTGTCTACATGTAGAGCAAATTTCTTTTAGTGAAATCAAATAATATAAGAATGGGAATTGTAGAAAAAATGTGTCTCAAAATCTATAAATTTTAATGTCTTGTAAAAAAAAAGTTTCCAGACTGGATAGGATAGCCTCCCTTCTTGTTTACTCATTTTATTTACTTGGTTAGACATCAACTAACGTTACAATTTAATAAGAATATATTATGACATTGTGATTTGTATTTTAGTGGATATACCCCAACGTTATGGACTTTTGTCTGTGTTAACGTTGGGGTGAATGTAGCCAATTTTTCAAAATTATATACATACTTATGAAACATATTAAGTATATACACACTTAAGTACAAATAATTACCTACATTGCAACATCTTAAATCAATTCAAGTAGGTAGGTACATACTTGTAAACAGACCCAATTGAATTTTTTGAGGAGCTTACAAGCCAGCCTAGTTAGTTAGGAGGTTAGTACACCAACCTTGTGGTTGTGGTTATGTACCAGGTTGGGGAAGGCAAGGTTGGTAAACTTGCCTTGTTTTTAAGTTACCACTCCCATGCCAAACTGTAAAAACAATGTCCTGTCTCACCTAGTCCAAGCCTATCTCAACCCGGTACATAACCACAACCTGTAAGAGCTAGGTCTTAGGTTCAATTCCCACCTGGAGTTGAAATTTAATCTACACAATTGAGCTTTGGTCTCAGATTGGCTGGCTTCCTGTCTTTGGTAATTATGCAGAAGTCACATCCATGGAAAAGAAAAGCTCCTTTTTGTACTTAACCTAACCCTATAATAACACTTATCACTGCTCCAATTGTGGAAACTCCTTCTTGCGTTTAACCTAACCCTATAATAACACTGGTCACTGCTCGTTTGTGCCAGTTCCTTTGGTAGCAATATTCCACGGACATGACTTCTGCACAAAAGTACCCTGTCTTCCTTTCATGTTCAATTTCAGAACAGTAGGATTATCTGGGTTGGATGGCAGAGATTGCCTAAGGCAATAATCCCACCTTTTGTTAAATTTGTACTTTATGTGTTGTATGAATTTTCAACAATAAAGAGTTTATTATTATAAGACCTCTCTTGTTACAGTTCCCTCTATTAATTAAACCTTTTTTTAAGAACTGTCTCTTTTTTTTCTAAAGAAAAAACTACCTATGTAGGTACATTACCTACCTACATTATTATCATTTATCATATAGAAATTATCTCTTTACATTTACAGGATTGGATGGGATAAGTAAGCTTGATGTAGATCTACAAAGTAACACAGTGATGGTGGACACCGACCTTCCACAGAGCCTCATCAAAGATAAAATTGAAGCAACGGGAATGAGAGCTGTACTCAGAGGCTACGGACAGCTCGGAGCAGCTGTGGCCATGTTAGGTGGAAATACAGGATTCAGTTCTGGAAATATAAAAGGTGAGTTAGGATCATTTCATGAGAAGTCTTCTTCTTCCTTGCTTTTCCTGTGTTCAGACAGGGTCAATGTTTTTTGTCAGCCTCCCAATCAGCCTAAGCTAGTAGGGTGATTGCTTTGGGCTGAGATTTGGTTATAGTAAAAAAAAAAATGCCCTTAACCTTTGCTATTCTGGTGTCCTCCCTGTTTTAAGTCTCCCAGCCAGACTCATGGAAATAAAATGAACACTTAACATGTTTCTAAAAAGAGTTTTGACAGAAATAGTAGGTAACTGCTAAGGTCTTATCGTCCCGAAATCAAAGAGAAAAGGAAGACAGGATAGGAGAAAGCCAGCCGTTCCGAGAACGAACCTTATCCTATCAGGATAAAATTCGCACCGGGCGGGAGTCGAACCTGCGGCCTAGCGTTTACAAGGCAGGCGCTCTAACACTTCACATTAATTTTCATTCAATTTCCAGGTGTCATTCGGTTCGTGCAAGAAGACGCCCGGCACTGTATCGTGGATGGTGAAATAGATGCCCCTCGCGATATGCCCCTAAGTGTGAGCATCTATGAGTGTGGTGACATTAGCAACAACTGTGCCAACCTTGGCGACAAGCTGGTCGCGATATTAGACCACCGAAACATTGCACCAAACAAAGAAACAGGGAGCATTTTGGATAAACTTATCGGCAAAAATGAACAAAGTGATACCTGTTGCTCAAGGACGAACAAAAGCGAAAACTCCCGAAATTCTAATCTATTAGCAGGAAACGGTGGCCCGCTCAACACTGTGAATAGAATTGGTGCTAACGCTGAATCAACGCGAGAAAACGGTTCACAGTCAAACGCTTTGAACGGAGCTTCAATACAAGCCCCGCCTTCCACGCTGACTGAAGGGAAAAGCGTTCACGGACCAATCAGTGATCAGAGTTCCACGCAGACTCCGCCCACAAGCAGCGTTGGACCAATGAGCGACGAGAATTCCCAGGCTCCGCCCACCAGTCTGATTTTGAAAACCCGAAGTCCGATTGACATTTCGGGCATTGTCGGGCGAAGTTTGGTCATTGAAGACGGCGCGAATAATCGACTGGCGTGCGCGGTGATCGCGCGATCTGCCGGCGTGACGGAGAACAAGAAAGTTATTTGTGCGTGTGATGGCGTGACGATATGGGAGGAGAGAGAGCGACCTCTCGCGGGACCTGGGAGGAGGGGGAAGTGAGGGGAGGGGGAGGACTGAGGAGGGGGGGAGAGAGAGAGAGAAAGAGGGAGGGAATGAAAGAGAAGGAGAAGATGAGAACTGAGCGAATATAGGATAATGAAATGAGAGAAGGAAGGGAGAGAGAGAAAAAAAGGAAGAAATAATGAAAGAGAGTAAGAGAGAGAGAGAGAGAGAGAGAGAGAGAGAGAGAGAGAGAGAGAGAGAGAGAGGAAGGGAGAGAGGGAAGTATGTTTTGGGTATTAGAAATTAAATTTTGTTTTGGGGTTTTAAAAACACGTTATCAGGGTTGGCTTAGCTTTTAAAGTTTTAATTTATAAGATTAGAAACTAAGTAATGGTTACCTATTTATGTTTTTACGACTGAAATTTTAAAATTAAAATACACATCTACTTACTCATTCTTGGTGTACGTATGTACGTATGTGTAGGGTGTTTTATAGGTACCTACATATGAATAATTAGAATAGAATAGGTACCTATAGTGTGTCCAGATCAATGTGACAGCAAAAAAATAGGCATTGTTGCCAAACATGTCACATGTGCAATGATAGAGAATCTCAAAAAGGGGAAGCTATATTGCACAGTGCTTCCTGCGACAGTGAAACAAAGTCAGGTAAGGCGATATCCACCTTACCTGTTCTGGAATCCAACCTCTGAACTTAGAGCTACCTCTGCATTTTAAAAGAGAGAGTTTATCAAAAAATAGACCTTTAACTGAATTGCAACAATGTAAGGATTTCCTGCAATCTGATTGGTTCCTTCATTTTGGGTTGATGACTCATTGCTGTCACATTGATCTGGATGAACTATAGGTGTAGGTAGGAACTGTGATGTTTTGCGTCAATAAAAATGAAAATCTATAGAGGAAATGAAATCGAATAGAGGAGAAAGACAGGATAGGAAAAAGCCAGCCGTTCCGAGAACGAATCTTATCCGTTTGTAATAAGGTTCGCCCCGGACGGCAATCGAACCCGGGACCTAGCACTCACAAGGGCGCTGCGCTTCAAGATAACTAGGCTGTTTCCGGCTAGGCTGGCTGAATTAAGGTTTTATTTTTTCTTCGAGCAGCCAAATAAATCTAAACTTTTTCTCTTAATAAGCGCTAGGTCGCGGGTTCGATTCTCGTCCTGGGTGGACTTTAAAAATCCTAAACACATAGGTAAGGTTTGTTCTCAAAACCGCTTTCTTCCTTCCTATCCTATCCCCCTCTCTTCGCTTTCGAGACGATAAGCCCTTGGGAGTTACAGTCCCCTCTATCAAAGGGGACACTCCTCTCTATCAAACCTCTTTAAAAAAAATAAAAATAAAAAAATCATTGTTTACAAAAACCCAAGCAAGTACGTGCATTAGTCACGTGACTTAAATGATTCATTCACAACAAACAGCCTTTGATGACAAAGTATCGGCAAGTCAGGAAATTGCTGGAAATGAATTCAGTTTATCGGTGATTCGGCATCCTTTAACTTGTGCCTTCGTTTGCATTGCTCTAATAAATATCAATAAAACAATATTAAATAACTTGTGCTTTGCAACTCGATTAGCTCCGCGAGTGAAATTTATCCTACCCAAACCGACCAATTCATTTTCTTTTTTAAGAGATTTGACAGAGGGAACTGTAACTGGTATGGTCTTATCGTTTAATGCTTGCGTTTTTTTTTTTTTTTTTTTTTTTTTAATTTTCACATGTCCCTTCTTTGATTTCAGGAGTACAAGACCTCCATTGCTACATAACTACATTCTCCCTTATCAATCCTTAAAAAAGTTGCAGTCAGCACACTTACCAGATCTCAAATAGAGGAGGAAGAGTACAATCATCAGGAAGGAGACAAAAACCCCCACTGGGTTTAGCCGAATCGTGCCACCAAAATTCATTCTTGTCTATAAACTCAACTTGTGGACATGGTCACTTTATTCTTGGTTGTGACAGATAAGTTTTAGGTTGAACCACGGAGTGTCTGATGCCTGTTGTTCATACTTGGTTCAGTTTTTTTTTTTTTTTTTTTTTAATTTTACCATGTCCCTTCTTTGATTTCAGGAGTACAAGACCTCCATTGCTACAGTCTCCCTTATCAATCCTTAAAAAAGTTGTAGTCAGCACACTTACCAGATCTCAAATAGAGGAGGAAGAGTACAATCATAAGGAAGGAGACAAAAACCCCAACAGGGTTTAGCCGAATTGTGCCACCGAAATTCATTCTTGTCTATAAACTCAACTTGTGGACATGGTCACTTTATTCTTGGTTGTGACAGATAAGTTTTAGGTTGAACCACGGAGTGTCTGATGCCTGTTGTTCATACTTGGCTGATTCGCCATCTGGAATCATAGATAGATATTTTGTTAGGGACCTAACAGTTTTTTTTTTTTTTCTTTCTTTTTTTTTCTTTTTTTTTTGTTTTAAGATGAGAAAAAGAATCAGTAAAGGAGCAAACATTTAAGTACATAGTCCCAAAAACATCTCTATTGAAGCATTCAGGTAGGATAAAAACAAGGTACTAATCCCAAAACCTACAGACACTTCTTTACACAAAATCCATGATCCTTCCAACATTTCAACTTACATATTTTCCAAAGTAAATTTCTACTTAACAAAAGAACCAAAGTGTGAGCTACTACACTATACCTACTACATGCCACATAGCACATAGTAGAGGTTTGATTTTGTTTGTGTTTCAATGGACAAATCTGATTATTGACGAAATTTTGTTTGGTCATCAGATTTGGTCTTACCTGATTGATGTACCTAACAAAGCATTTCATAAAAGTTCACTTGTCAAATGTTAAATACCTACATCAGCACAGAGGGTAAATTTAATGGTGATTCAAATGTCTGGATCCTGGATCATCGGGGATTAATTGTGTTTTCGCACTTTATTAATTAACTAGGTAATTACCCTGATAAGACCTGATAAGCACAATCACTGACAAAAGATAATTTTTGATAACAGCCCAGGGAAACCCGAAACCTTTGTTAACCAGTGTTGTCAGACGTGCAAGAAGGGATTTACCGTACACCTCTTTTTGCAGTAGGTACCGTACGTTTGTACGAAGGACCGTACAAATTTTACAGGAAAACTTTTTTCTTGAAGCAGAAATTTTCTTTGAAAAACTCATTCATTAATTGAATACTTTTATGAATAATTGAAATTTCATCGAAAAACTTTGAAAACAGAAACTTTTAAAGTAAAAAAAATAATAAAATCTGTATAGTCGTACAAAAACTAAAGAATTCCGTACAAAAACTAAAGAATTCCGTGAGTCGACTCATATTTTTCGTGATGAGTTTGGCAACACTGCAAAATTGATAACGGGTGAACCGCGAAAATTCAAAATTTTGGACAAAAATAATTTTCAGATTTCGGTCGGCTTTTCCGGTAACTTTTTCTTTTTACCTGTTTTTTACTCCCAAGAAGTTTTTCCTTTACATTCCTGCAAATTTCCATTTTTCTAAGATTATACTCTCCAGTGACTGCTTTTATCATTTTACCTACAAGTTAAAGGGAATTCCTCAAAATGAAGATTGAATTTGCCGTTCAAATGACCTGTGAATCCTGTGTAGAAAAAGTCCAAAAAGCTCTCTCAGGTAAAGACAACTAGAAATGAAGTAATTGATTGAAAGAAGGTTAGAAGAAACCTCTTGCAACAGTTTAAACGTCATCTTTATTGTTTTCCTCAAGTACTATTTTAAGTTTTTTTTTTTCTCTCTCTCTCTCTCTCTCTCTCTCTCTCTCTCTCTCTCTCTCTCTCTCTCTCTCTCTCTCTCTCTCTCTCATCTGTTTATTTTCTTCGGGATTGGCACCTGGCCCAAAACACCACGAAAGAAAGAAGTCTGTGCCGCACAATATCATACTGGATGACCTCAAATTGTGCGCTAGTAGTTCAGTGAACTGTAGACCTCACTCGGATTTTACTGATCGAATGTCAAAAAGAGTTGAACTTTTGGATTACGCAATTTGATTGGTTGATTAAAAAAAAAAAAAAAATCAAACGATCAGATTCCTCAATCCAAGACAAGGGTTTTTAACCTAAACGGACTTCAAAATCAATTTGTGGGGCCCGGCCTAGGCAAACTTTATCCCAAGCTGATGTCTCTCTCTTCTCTTCTCTCACTCTCTCTCTCCCTAATAGTTTAGTTAGATTCCAGAATTTTATTCCCATTTCCAACAAGGCAAATCTATGAAACCTCTTGAGGGGGAAAAAACTTGATTGGGACACACTGTATATTTTCTGTGGATACACTTCCTTCATCTTGTCTCCGAATAAGAATAATAATAATTGTTACAGTAGATAATATTATTATTTTTCATCGCCATGATAAACATATCGTGTTAAAGTCTATGGTCTTCCCTTCTTCCTCCTCCCCCTCCTCTTCTCTCCCCTCCCTTCCCCCCCTTTCCCTCACCTCCCTCCTCCCTCTTACTCTTTTCTCCTCTTCTTCCCTCCCATCTCCTCCTCCATCCCTCCTCTTGCCGCCAATTCGGAATTTTATCCCCGAGGGAAACTGACAGTTTTTCTTCTTCTTTTTTCAAGAGGTTTGATGGAGGGAATCGTAAGAACGGAGGTCCTATATTCCCGAAATCGAACCGTTCCGAGGATAGAAGAAAGGCAGCCGTTCTGAGAGCGAACCTTATTTGTTTAGATTAATTGTTTAGGACCTTTTAATTTTAGATAATGTTCGCCCCATCAGAAATCAAACCCGCGATCTAGCGCTTACAAGGCAGACGCGCTATAAATTATTGAATCATTTTAAAACGGGACACGATAATACTGGGTGAATCACTCGACTCACTCCTCTGTAACATGTGAACCACACGGTATAAGGAATAGAAACAATATAATATGTCAACTCCCTAAACTACAGAGAACTATCATTATGGAGTACCTATATATCTGTGTATTGTATGAAAAACTTTTAAGTCGCAAGAGCCAAGTAGGGTGTATTGTGTGTTTGCCTGAATTGTTAGGAGAAAGTCATAATTTAATTCTTACCGTGTGTTTGAGCAGGAGGAGACTCGAACTCATACCTCGCTGATTCCAAGACCAGTAGGTCTGATGCGGCTGTTCACTGAATGGTTTGTGTATAACTCCTATCACAGGAACACCACGCACTGCTACGCACACCATGGTTGTTACATAGTCAAGTAGGTTTTCTGTAATGAAAAATTTTCGTTTGCCGTTAATTGTAAAATAAAATAAAACCAAGTCCATCAAGTGCTTAGTGCGTTAATTAGACTGACTGGGGGACTTTAAACAGGGAGTATACCAGTTTAGTCTGGCTGGGGGATACCAGCCTGGAATTTCCCTAAAAAAAAAAATAGCAAAGGTTGAGTGCGAAGGGCATCCACTCATAAAATTTTGTAGCCAAAACCCAAATGTCAGCCCAAAGCAATCACCCTAGATAGGACTGATTGAAAGGCTTACAAAAAACGCCGACCCCGTCTGAACACGGGAAAAGGTGAAGAAAAAGAAGAGTAGGAGGCCCTAGGACACTCTAGGTAAGTACCAAGTAGTGCTTTTATTGTTCTGAGGACTTTACTTACTTTCACCTCATTTTTTAAAATAAAAAAAAAAAAAAAAAAAAAAAAAAAAAAAAAAAAAATGCCCTTAACCTTTGCTATTTCTTTACCAAGGGAAATTTCAGGCTGGTGTCCTCCCTGTTTTAAGTCTCCCAGCCAGACTCATGGAAATAAAATGAACACTTGACATGCTTCTAAAAATAGTTTTGACAGAGAGAATAGTAGGTAACTGCTAAGGTCTTATCATCCCGAAATCAAAGAGAAAAGGAAGACGGGATAGGAGAAAGCCACTCGTTCCGAGAACGAACATTATCCCATCGGGATAAAATCTGCACCGGGCGGGAATCGAACCCGCGGCCTAGCGTTTACGAGGCAGACACTCTAACACTTCACATTAATTTTCATTCAATTTCCAGGTGTCATTCGGTTCGTGCAAGAAGACGACCGGCACTGTATTGTTGATGGTGAAATAGATGCCCCTCGCGATACGCCCCTAAGTGTGAGCATCTATGAGTGTGGTGACATTAGCAACAACTGTGCCAACCTTGGCGACAAGCTGGTCGCGATATTAGACCACCAAAACATCGCACCAAACAAAGAAACAGGGAGCATTTTGGATAAACTTATCGGCAAAAATAACAGTAATGGAAAAGAAACACCAAATATTTTGGACAAACTTATTGGAACAAACAACAGTAATGGAAAACTGACCAAAAACGCCTCTGGACAGACTGTGATAAACAACGAACAAAGTGATACCTGTTGTTCAAGGACGAAGAAAAGCGAAAACTCCCGAAATTCTAATCTATTAGCAGGAAACGGTGGCCCGCTCAACACTGTGAATGGAAATGGTGCTAACGCTGAATCAACGCGAGAAAACGGTTCACAGTCAAACGCTTTGAACAGAGCTTCAATACAAGCCCCACCTTCCACGCTGACTGAAGGGAAAAGCGTTCACGGACCAATCAGTGATCAGAGTTCCACGCAGGCTCCGCCCACAAGCAGCGGACCAATGAGCGACAAGAGTTCCACACAGGCCCCACCCACAAGTAGCGTTGGACCAATGAGCGACGAGAATTCACAAGCTCCGCCCACAAGTCTCATTTTGAAAACCCGAAGTCCGATTGACATTTCGAACTAAAATAAATAGTTTTGAGTTTTTTTTTTTTTTTTTAATAAAAAACTAGTTAGCTTAGAAGATAGTACATGTACTACATGTGCCTTGTAAGCACTAGGTCACAGGTTTGATACTCCCAAACTTCATCATAAACAGATCAGGTTCATTCTTAGACCAGCTGACTTTCTCCAATCTTGCCCCTTTTCTCTCTTCAATTTCGGATAAGACCTCTGTAAGTTGTAATGACTCCCTCTATCAAATCTCTTTCTCTTTTTTGCTCTGAGTTACCTAAATGGAGAATGTTATTGCCTACCTATAAATTTGACGACCAGAGTTGTACTTTATTCTGCAATAAAAATACAAGACAGAAGTTGAAAAAACCATTCTTACATGAATATTGGGGAACTGATCCACCAGCGAATAGTACATGGCACAATGCGACTTCATATCGGCATCGGTCACTGGATCATTTGCTCCTTCCAATGTTTTTCCCTTGCTCTTCTCATTCAAGTTTCCATTCAGATAAACTTTAATTACTTCTTTGCCACCATTCTCTGCAGCTTGGATGGCGGCAATTAGAAGTTTCTTGAGATTGACTTTGTCAAGGGATTTTTTCTGGAACACGTATTTCACTTCATCTGGTTGTTTACCTGGAAATAATAGGATAGAACATTTTTTATTACCTAGTGTAAATTAATGTTTACCATTAGGACCCATCCTTTAGGACTGTTTGCCCCTACAGAGTAAGCCTCAAAGTGGACTTTTAAAGCCAAGTGTGTTTAAAGTTTGCAGTTCTCTCTCTCTCTTTTAATTTATCCTGTCCCTTCTTTGATTTAAGGAAGAAATATAAGACCTCCATCATTTCCGTTGTCAATTACTTAAAAAAATGTCGTAGTCAGCACACTTACCAGATCTCAAATAGAGGAGGAAGAGTACAATCATAAGGAAGGAGACAAAAACCCCAACAGGGTTTAGCCGAATTGTGCCACCGAAATTCATTCTTGTCTATAAACTCAACTTGTGGACATGGTCACTTTATTCTTGGTTGTGACAGATAAGTTTTAGGTTGAACCACGGAGTGTCTGATGCCTGTTGTTCATACTTGGCTGATTCGCCATCTGGAATCATAGATAGATATTTTGTTAGGGACCTAACAGTTTTTTTTTTTTTCTTTCTTTTTTTTT
>NW_007378051.1:51904-62140 GCF_000475195.1 Diaphorina citri | reverse complement strand
TTGCCAGTCAGGGTCTTGACGAAAATCTGCATACCTCCACGAAGTCTCAAGACCAAATGAAGGGTGGACTCCTTCTGGATGTTGTAGTCAGAGAGGGTTCTTCCATCTTCCAACTGTTTACCAGCAAAGATCAGACGTTGTTGATCAGGAGGGATGCCCTCCTTGTCTTGAATCTTGGCCTTGACATTCTCAATGGTGTCAGAAGGCTCCACCTCCAACCCCATCAGGATAAAATCCGCCCCGAGCGGGAATCGAACCCGCGGCCTAGCGCTTACAAGGCAGACGTACTACCAACTAAGCTAACTAGACTGGTAATTCTTCTTGGTATATTCTATATTTCATAGATTTTTTAGAAACTTTTACGCCATAAATTCGTGAAGAAATGAAAGAAACGTGCTACGCGATCATGAGTGCTAAAGCGCCTTATCGAAAATAAAAGGAAAGAAAGCCTAGTTTGCTTGGAGCTTAGCGCGCCTGCCTTGTGAGCACTAGGCCGCGGGTTCGATTCCCGCTTTACGCCATAAATTCGTGAAGAAATGAAAGAAACGTGCTACGCGATCATGAGTGCTAAAGCGCCTTATCGAAAATAAAAGGAAAGAAGCCTAGTTTGCTTGGAGCTAAGCGCGCCTGCCTTGTAAGCACTAGGCCGCGGGTTCTATTCCCGGCCGGAGCGAACTTTATCCTAAACAGATAAGGTTCTCGGAACGGGTAGCATTCTCCTATCCTGTCTTCCTCTGTTCGATTTTGGGACGGCAAGACCTTGGTTCCCTCTATCAAACTTCTTGAGCAAAAAAAAAAAAAAAAAAAAGAAAGAAAAAAGAAAACGCAAATACACACACAAACACATTAGGCTCATGTGATCTGTGCCGTAGCATCATCTCGTTTTAAGTCCATCAGATGGGCGATAAGAGACACAATACTTTCCATTTATGTGCTGGATCAACAGAAAATCATTTTTACTTTGATGTTTAACTCTTGTTTTTAACTTTTTGTTGTTAAATTATTATTATTATTTTACGTTCCTTACAAAACCTTAGGAATTACAGGTATTTTTATAGTTTAGGCCGTAGGGAAGTTTTTTTTCATGTCATTTTAAAGTTACCTACCGATTTGAAAAATAATCTTTTTATTTCAAGAACAAATTTTACGTCGGTTTTTTCCCACATTGATCAACTTATATCGCTAGAATTTCCATATCAAGCATAGAATACTTTACTGATTCGGGTAAGATCGGGTAGCCTCCTTTACTGATTCGGGTAAGATCGGGTAGCCTCCTTTACTGATTCGGGTAAGATCGGGTAGCCTCCTTTACTGATTCGGGTAAGATCGGGTAGCCTCCTTTACTGATTCGGGTAAGATCGGGTAGCCTCCTTTACTGATTCGGGTAAGATCGGGTAGCCTCCTTTACTGATTCGGGTAAGATCGGGTAGCCTCCTTTACTGATTCGGGTAAGATCGGGTAGCCTCCTTTACTGATTCGGGTAAGATCGGGTAGCCTCCTTTACTGATTCGGGTAAGATCGGGTAGCCTCCTTTACTGATTCGGGTAAGATCGGGTAGCCTCCTTTACTGATTCGGGTAAGATCGGGTAGCCTCCTTTACTGATTCGGGTAAGATCGGGTAGCCTCCTTTACTGATTCGGGTAAGATCGGGTAGCCTCCTTTACTGATTCGGGTAAGATCGGGTAGCCTCCTTTACTGATTCGGGTAAGATCGGGTAGCCTCCTTTACTGATTCGGGTAAGATCGGGTAGCCTCCTTTACTGATTCGGGTAAGATCGGGTAGCCTCCTTTACTGATTCGGGTAAGATCGGGTAGCCTCCTTTACTGATTCGGGTAAGATCGGGTAGCCTCCTTTACTGATTCGGGTAAGATCGGGTAGCCTCCTTTACTGATTCGGGTAAGATCGGGTAGCCTCCTTTACTGATTCGGGTAAGATCGGGTAGCCTCCTTTACTGATTCGGGTAAGATCGGGTAGCCTCCTTTACTGATTCGGGTAAGATCGGGTAGCCTCCTTTACTGATTCGGGTAAGATCGGGTAGCCTCCTTTACTGATTCGGGTAAGATCGGGTAGCCTCCTTTACTGATTCGGGTAAGATCGGGTAGCCTCCTTTACTGATTCGGGTAAGATCGGGTAGCCTCCTTTACTGATTCGGGTAAGATCGGGTAGCCTCCTTTACTGATTCGGGTAAGATCGGGTAGCCTCCTTTACTGATTCGGGTAAGATCGGGTAGCCTCCTTTACTGATTCGGGTAAGATCGGGTAGCCTCCTTTACTGATTCGGGTAAGATCGGGTAGCCTCCTTTACTGATTCGGGTAAGATCGGGTAGCCTCCTTTACTGATTCGGGTAAGATCGGGTAGCCTCCTTTACTGATTCGGGTAAGATCGGGTAGCCTCCTTTACTGATTCGGGTAAGATCGGGTAGCCTCCTTTACTGATTCGGGTAAGATCGGGTAGCCTCCTTTACTGATTCGGGTAAGATCGGGTAGCCTCCTTTACTGATTCGGGTAAGATCGGGTAGCCTCCTTTACTGATTCGGGTAAGATCGGGTAGCCTCCTTTACTGATTCGGGTAAGATCGGGTAGCCTCCTTTACTGATTCGGGTAAGATCGGGTAGCCTCCTTTACTGATTCGGGTAAGATCGGGTAGCCTCCTTTACTGATTCGGGTAAGATCGGGTAGCCTCCTTTACTGATTCGGGTAAGATCGGGTAGCCTCCTTTACTGATTCGGGTAAGATCGGGTAGCCTCCTTTACTGATTCGGGTAAGATCGGGTAGCCTCCTTTACTGATTCGGGTAAGATCGGGTAGCCTCCTTTACTGATTCGGGTAAGATCGGGTAGCCTCCTTTACTGATTCGGGTAAGATCGGGTAGCCTCCTTTACTGATTCGGGTAAGATCGGGTAGCCTCCTTTACTGATTCGGGTAAGATCGGCTAGCCTCCTTTACTAATTCGGGTAAGATCGGCTAGCCTCCTTTACTAATTCGGGTAAGATCGGCTAGCCTCCTTTACTAATTCGGGTAAGATCGGCTAGCCTCCTTTACTGATTCGGGTAAGATCGGGTTGCCTCCTTTACTGATTCGGGTAAGATCGGCTAGCCTCCTTTACTGATTCGGGTAAGATCGGGTTGCCTCCTTTACTGATTCGGATAAGATCGGGTAGCCTCTTTTGCTGATTCGGATAAGATCGGGCATCCTCCTTTACTGATTCGGGTAAGATCGGGTTTGTAACCGGATGGGTGACCATCTGGTCAATCGCGTGCTGCTGTCTTTTCCCGGACCCACTCAGCCTGGGTGAGGGTTATGTGAGGAGACGGGCAGCTTGTCGTTGGCCTTAAGATTATTTTTTTATAATCGAATACCTACGATTACGATTATTCAAATAATCGATTAATCGATTATGCATAATCGATAATGCACATCACTAACAACTGAGTTTGAGTTTAACTCTTAGATGAAGCAATCTGATTCGTTAATCTCGGACTTTTTTGCCAATCAAATTGATGCTTAATCCAAAAGTTCAGTACCTACCTATCCAAAAGCTTCAAATATCAACCTCAGTAGTGCCCTGGTTAATATCTAAGTACTAAATAGTCAGGTACGTATTATGTACATGTAATCCTAAACCTATTTACCTATCCATACTGTTTATCAAATTCTACCTATTGATAAAATGTAGGTACCTACCTACCTTCTACCTAATAGATACTATTTCCCGATAATGCTCAAGTACCTACGTACGTAGGTATAATATTACCTACATAATTTTATCCATGCATATGCACCTTACCAGAAGGTGTAAGATGTAGGTTTTACCTACCTGAGATATCGAATAATAACATGGGCGTAGCCAGGGGGGGCCTTTAGTGATTGCCAAGAGTATGCAACACGGAACTACCATCACGTTACCTCACGCCATATGAAATCATGGTTAGTCAGAAATATGTGGTTCAAAGTTTTCCCACAATACCTACTATTTACTGTAGGTAATTTCGTTCAGGACAGCCACACTACCATCACGTCACCTCACGTCACGTGACGTGGTAGAAGTGTGGCGGTCCTGAACGAAATTACCTACAACATTATTACCTGCCTCGGCGGTGTAGTGGTCAAGACGCTCGCCTGTGGGTTCGATCCCAGCCGAGGCATTTTTATTTTTTTATCCTCATTTATTTGATAAATTTAACCACATATAAGTAATAATGGAGCTCTAAGGGTTAGGTGGGAGAGAACGCCTCCGGCGTTAACCTCGCCTAGTGGTTACCTTCCACTTAAGAGTCCAGGTAGGTATTAATATTTGCGATTGCATAGTAGGTATCTCAAATGGCAATTTAATCGCTTTGATAACCAATCAATTATAATCAAGTGTTTTACTGAACATGAAACTTACTTACCATAAAATAAATACAAACAAGTACAAGCAGTTTTATAATGGCTTGTGGGCAGTGGTGTGGCGTGAGATTTCCAAAGGGAAAGTTATAAGACTTTAGGAACACAGTTTTTGTTCATCTTTTTCTTCTTTTCAAGATGAAGCTTGACAAAGTTACGTCAGAATCAGTATACCTATAAGTTATAAACTCATTTTTTCAAGGTTTGATAGAGGGAACTGTGTTCCCCATGTCACCGAAGAGGGAGAGAGCCAAACCGGACGACTATAAGCGACTTCTTCAGTACCTGATGGCCATACCTTCGTGAGTATTTTGTAATGGGTTTTTATTGAACGAATGGAGTGAATTGGTTGGAAGAGCTCAATCTTGGGAATCCTGCCACTTTAAATAAAGCAAAAAAATAGAGTTTTCAGTTTGTCAATTTTATATTTTGTTTGTCTGGCTGGGGGACTTTAAAACAGGGAGTAGACCAGCTGAGTCTGGCTGGGGGACTATAAATATGGAGTAGACCAGCCTGAAATTTCCCTCGCTAAAGAAAAAGCAAAGGTTGAGTGCGAAGGGCATCCACTTGTAAAAAAATCTGTCGGCAAAACCAAACTTCAGCCTTATGGGGAACTGTTGTATTCAACGTGCTATCACTTCTGGCTTGGTCCAAATAATGTACAAGAAATTTAAAGTTTTCATTAATTCATCAGAAGAGAAGGAAAGTGTCCCCAGTTCTATTGGCCCAAGCTCGCATATCAATAATTCCGGTATCTGAAGTAAAAAGTTATGGAGCATTAATTTTAATTAATCCACTCCACTAATGACATTAAATTAACGATCAATTTAATGTCAACGTCCTACCCTCATAAAAGTGATAGTGTTGTCTATATTAAACATTACATTTGTCACTTTAAGTGTCGAGTCCACCTCCGCATATAAGTACTTTCATGATTGTACAAACAGAATTACATATGTGCATGGATACTTTCATGGTTCTACTTCCACTAATGACATTAAATTAACGATCAATTTAATGTCAACGTCCTACCCTCATAAAAGTGATAGTGTTGTCTATATTAAACATTACACTTGTCACTTTAAGTGTCGAGTCCACCTCCGCATATAAGTACTTTCATGATTGTACAAACATAATTATGTGCATGGACACTTTCATGGTTCTATTGACACTTTGTCCAGTTCTATTAAAAAAATCGAAAAAGGAAATATTGTTTTTTTTTTTTTCTTCTCAGGGGGGACCTATTTTCCAAGCTACCCTGTAAGTTAGTCATACAACATAAAGCATACAATGTTAACTTTGTCTATTATCATATTTTTATCACTATTATCAAACCAAATAGAAAGTAAAATCCCCATATCCCATGTTTGTGAGTATAGCCAATGTGTTAGGCGTATGGGTCGTGCGACAGGCCAAGAATGGGAAAGAAATGGGAGTATAGTAAACTACTCACGAACTCAACCAAAAATATTGTTAGGGTGGGGAATACCATCTTATCATAATGACCAAGTGTGGAGTAGTTGTCTCGGTGATGTAGTGGGCAAGACGTTTACCTGGTAAACAGAAGAGGGCGGGTTCAATGGAGCAGTTGCAAATGGGTAAAAATTATCAATAAATGGTCGTGCTACGTAAAAAAGAGTGAAAAATTCAAACATGAGGTCAAAACTCCGAAAAAGTAACATTAAAAGTTCGAAAATTCAATTTTTAATTGCTGTTCTAATAAAAAAGTTCAAAGAGTTGTGACGTCAGATTTCACGTCAAAATGCGCACAAACGCTTGGGCACGAACAAACGAAGCGGGAGTCATAAATTATGGCGTTATTTACCGGTATTTTTTAAATCGATTCATCTCGGGCTCTAAAAGTCGTAGAAGAAAAAGAAAAATTCTGTTGGTCCTCATTTTTCCTGCTCTATGACTTTGCAATATCACCCAAGTAAGCGCAACTGATCTATTGGACTTTTATCCTTATTTGTTCGAGATGACCACATAGTTTGGGCTCAAATGTCTAAAACAAGCTTCCAGTTTATATCCAGTCCATTCCGACAAAATGCACCTCTGTCACAAGTGTACAGCTACAAATCCAATTGAATCTGACCACTTTACTGTTCTGGAATGTTATTGCACCCCCAGCGGTGTTTGTAGAACGCCAGTAGCTGGATTACCCTCGTGTAATCAAAAGGGTTAGGTGTTTTGCCGGAGATTTGGCTTTCTTTTTATTACACGTAAGTTTAACCACATTTTGTTCGTGTCCCATAAATTGAGGTAGGTAGAGGGAAAATGTGACGGTTTTTTTCATGGGCACCCAATACCTATGTACCTATGTATTTGATAAGTGAATAGAATAATATTTTCAAGGGCGTAGGTACAGAGGGAGTTTGTAATTTTAGCCCCTGGGGCCCTGGCTACCTTGAAAGTCAGAAAAAAGTGTCCGCTTGTTTTGTTTTTAATATTTTTTAAAGCAATTAACACAATTCCCATTTGTTTCCCATTTGTTTCCCATGTTGCATCACAAGTTCCCATGAATATTTCAAGCCAAAAAAGGCCCCCAAACCAGCTATGCTCCGACCTCGCCCCTGATGCTTTCAAAACGTTAGAAGTTACCCATATGAAGTTCGAAAAACAAAAATCCCCACTCCTCGTCATTAAATAAAAACAATAGTCCGTCCACTATAACTTTTATTATTAGTAATAATAAAGGAAGGACGGACTAAAAACAACATTACCACTATTTTAAACAACAAAACCGTACACAAATAAACAATCAACATAGATAACATCAAAAAACTAATGAAAATTTAGCTTTTTTTTCAATACTGGGAAATCTGGCGTTGAAAAAATAAATATAGGTAAATAAAATCCTAGTAAATAATAATGAATATTGGACGCACTCCACCCCCTTTTTCCCACCATTTACCACTTCTGTATGAGTATTGAGTAACTGTACTTCTGTATATTGTACAATGTACTACTATACATTCATGAATTCATGATATGACCAATTTGTGATTCAATGATTGAAAGGTTTTACTGAAGAAAAGTAGGGCCCGACAGAGGAAAATCGAGTTTTTACTAAAACAACTTTGAAGTATTGCATTTGAAAGCTATTCGGAAAATTTTACAGTACATATACAGTAACTCGTGTATCTTGATGAATTCCCTGTCGCGTATAATATCTCTAGTAGCGCGGTCAAACTTTCTTGACTTGGCGGGGCGGAGCGCTACCGCGCTCCTTAATATCATCAAGATGATAATTTTGGGAAATGATTATAAACAACCTCCCTCATCAGGAAACCGATTTTCTTTCAAAACGGCTTAAGCAGGGTTAACCCTTTTTGTGAAAAAACCTTGATCCCCCCCCCTTAAAATTCCACATTAGGAAAGCTGTTTCACAACGCTGTAAATACGCCTTTATGCCAGAAGGCTCTTCTGGCATAAAAGCGTTCAATTATTCAAATGTGTCGTATATTTAGGACATGTTATCTCACTCGGTACACTCATCATAATGCTGTGTCATAGATTTTTACCCATTCATCTATCCAAGCCCGAAATCCGATGAAGACTCTTTATCCCTCCAAATTCAAAGCCCGAAATTCAATGACGGCTCTTAGCTTGGTTGGCAGCGCGTCTGCCTTGTAAGCGCTAGGCCGCGGGCTTCCGGTTCCCACCCGGGGCGGATTTTGTCCTGAACGGACTATGTTCCTTCTCGGAACGGCTGGCTTTCTCCTACCCTGTCTTCATTCTCTCTTAGATTTCGGGACGATAATACCTCAGCATCAGCTCCCTCTATCAAACCTCTACAGACCGCGAGGGTCCTTAGCCTCATTCGCTAGCCTTTTCCACGTGATTCTATCCTGGGCGATTTTCTGCCAGTTTTGAACATTGTCTATTCCTATCAAGCCTCTTAAAAAGCTATAATAATTATGTTTTGCTTCTCTCCCCAGATTCTTGCCACCTCCCACCTCCACACTCAGAGTCATGGACGGTCTACGCGCTCTGGATGTGATGTCCCTCCTACAGGATCGCCTATGTTACCTGACAGGGGGGAGGGACAGACGGGGAGGCCCTATTCTGAGCTTCCCCATGTCACCGAAGAGGGAGAGAGCCAAACCGGACGACTATAAGCGACTTCTTCAGTACCTGATGGCCATACCTTCGTGAGTATCGAGGAGTGGGTTTTATTTGAACGAACGGAGTGAATTAGAGGTTTCAGTTTGTGAGCCCCATGTCACCGAAGAGGGAGAGAGCCAAACCGGACGACTATAAGCGACTTCTTCAGTACCTGATGGCCATACCTTCGTGAGTATCGTGGAGTGGGTTTTATTTGAACGAACGGAGTGAATTAGAGGTTTCAGTTTGTGAACGTACGAAGTGAATTTAATTTGTCAATTTTGCATTTTGTTTGTTCGTTTTGTCTGGCTGAGAGACTTTAAAACAGGGAGTAGGCCAGCGGCCAGCTTAGTCTGGCTGGGAGACTTCAAAACAGGGAGTAGTCAGTAGACCAGCTTAGTCTGGCTGGGGAACTTTAAACAGGAAGGATACCAGCCTAACATTTTCCTTGCTGAAGAAAAAGCAAAGGTTGAGTGCGAAAGGGCATCCGCTCGTAAAAAAATTGTAGCCAAAACCAAACGTCAGCCCAACGGGAACCGGTGTATTCAACGTGCTATCATTTCAGGCTTGGTTCAAATTTGATACAACGTACAGGAAATTTGAGGATTTGATTAATTCATAAGGGCATCCATTCGTAAAAAAAATTGTAGCCGAAACCAAACGTCAGCCCAATGGGGACCGGTGTATTCAACGTGCTATCATTTCTGGCTTGGTCCAAATTTGATACAACGTACAGAAAATTTGAGGATTTGATTAAATTAATTCATCAGAACAGAACGAAAGTGTCCCCAGTTCTATTGGCCCAAGCTCGCATATCAATAATTCCGGTATCTGAAGTTAAAAAGTTATGGAGCATTAATTTTAATTAATCCACTCCACTAATGACATTAAATTAACGATCAATTTAATGTCAACGTCCTACCCTCATAAAAGTGATAGTGTTGTCTATATTAAACATTACATTTGTCACTTTAAGTGTCGAGTCCACCTCCGCATATAAGTACTTTCATGATTGTACAAACATAATTATTATGTGCATGGATACTTTCATGGTTCTATGGACACTTTGTACAGTTCTATCTGAGGATTGTAAGGCATTTTGATTTGATTATTTGCATACCTGCAGTCTGTATAAAGCCCTACTTCCTGTTTCACTCACCGAGTTCTTAATGTCAAATCTTTATGTTTACTTCATGTAAAACAATGAGTCAGGGTTTTTATTAGGTTCATCTCAAAGTACTGGCTAGTTTGTTAACATTAAACTTAATGTACATAAACTGTTAATTCCTACCTACGAATACCTACGAATGTACACTTATTTGAATTCCTTAATAGTTCTTGGTTGATTATTTGCATACCTGCAGTCTGTATAAAGCCCTACTTCCTGTTTCATTCACCAAGTTCTTAATGTCAAATCTTTATGTTTACTTGATGTAAAACAATGAGTCGGGGTTTTTATCAGGTTCATCTCAAAGTGCTGGCCAGTTTGTTAACATTAAACTTAATGTACATAAACTGTTCATTCCTACCTACGAATGTACATATTTGAATTCCCGATTCCTGAATAGTTCTTGCATATTCTCAGTTAGAGCTTGGGACCTTAGGTTATTGAACATTGAAGAATTTGGCGTTCATTTGTTTAGTGGTAAGGAGTGAACAATAGAAATTTAACAAATAATGCAAACTATCACAAATACCAAGAAGAAAAAAAAAAAAAAAAAAAAAAAAAAAAAATTTAAAAAAGA
>NW_007378051.1:48256-51801 GCF_000475195.1 Diaphorina citri | reverse complement strand
GGAACTGTAACTGCTAAGGTCTTATCGTCCCGAAATCGAAGAAGGAAGGAAGACAGGATAGGAGAAAGCCAGCCGTTCTAAAAAAAAAATCGATTCTAATGTTATTGATAACATCAAGGTACCTTGGTACGTTCGTTAGGTAGGGGGCGGGGAATCGAAAAATAAAGGGAACAAATTTAAAATGATCAACATAGAAGTTGGTTTTCATACATTTCAGATCAACAAATTATGGGTGGATAAAACTATATATATATATTCTAATGTTATTGACAACATCAAGGTACCTTGGTACGTTCGTTAGGTAGGGGGCGGGGAATCGAAAAATAAAGGAAATCAATCTAATTCCCATTTGTCTCTCCCCCCAGGGAGGAGGCTCGTGACATCGGGTTCACGGTGATCATAGACATGCGGGGCGGCACGTGGTCCGGCGTGAAGCCTATCCTCAAGGTCCTGCAGGAGCAAACTACGGCTCGTGTGAACACGGCCTTGATCATCAAACCCGATAACTTCTGGCAGAAACAGCGCACCTCACTCGCCAGCCACAAGTACAAGTTTGAGGTAAGTGTGAACGGAGCCTTGTACTTTTTTTTTGAACGGAAAGGAGTTGTGTTCGATTATGTGAAATTTAATTCAGTCAAACATGGCTGAACCAATGAGATTGTGAGATTTCGTGTGTTTACGTCCAAAGCGGAATCTCATTGGTTCAGCCATGTTTGACTGAATTAAATTTCACATACCTAATCGAATACAACTTTGTTTTCCCTCCTTTTGGTTATAAAAAATAAAGAGACTGTCCGTAAAATTAAAGAAAATAAACAGAAGATTTCCAGTTTCCAGCCTAGTTAGCTTTGTTGGTCGCGCGTCTGCCTTGTAAGCGCCGGGTTGCGGGTTCGATTCCCGCCCGGGACGGATTTTACCAGTATGTGAATCTATATGGAACCCTAGCTTATGATCATGGGCCCTGGATAGAACTGACATGAATTTATTATCATGAATTTTGTCATTTCATATGAATTTATCATGAATTATCTCTCTTTCAGACAAATCTGATAAGTATTGAGTCTCTAGCTAAGCAAGTAGACCCTACTCAGCTTACATCGGATCTGGATGGGACCCTAGCTTACGACCATGGGCCCTGGATAGAACTGACATGAATTTAATATCATGAATTTTATCATTTCATATGAATTTATCATGAATTGAAAAGGAGGGGGAATGGAGTTGTGTTCGATTATGTGAAATTTAATTCAGTCAAACATGGCTGAACCAATGAGATTGTGAGATTTCGTGCGTTTACGTCCAAAGCGGTATCTCATTGGTTCAGCCATGTTTGACTGAATTAAATTTCACATAATCGCATACAACTTTGTTTTCCCTCCTTTTGGTTATAAAAAATAGAGAGACTAAATAGAGAGTCCGTAAAATTAAGAAAATAAACAGAATGTTTCCAGTTTCCAGCCTAGTTAGCTTTGTTCTTTGTTGGTCGCGCGTCTGTCTTGTAAGCGCCAGGTTGCGGGTTCGATTCCCACCTGGGACGGATTTTACCAAGTATGTGACTCTATATGGAACCCTAGCTTATGATCATGGGCCCTGGATAGAACTGACATGAATTTATTATCATGAATTTTATCATTTCATATGAATTTATCATGAATTATCTCTCTTTCAGACAAATCTGATCAGTATAGCTATAGACTATAGAGTCTCTAGCTAAGCAAGTAGACCCTACTCAGCTTACATCGGATCTGGACGGGACCCTAACTTACGACCATGGGCCCTGGATAGAACTGACATGAATTTATTATCATGAATTTTATCATTTCATATGAATTTATCATGAATGATATCTCTTTCAGACGAATCTGATAAGTATTGAGTCTCTAGCTAAGCAAGTAGACCCTACTCAGCTTACATCGGATCTGGACGGGACCCTAACTTACGACCATGGGCCCTGGATAGAACTGAGGAGAGCTGTAGAAGATTTCCTATGGCAAGCTGGGGACGTACTGGATCAACTGGATGATCTCCAGGAAGATATTGGTATGTTAAAACTAGAACTGCGGTCGGCTAGGCAGAACAAAGAAGGTTGTGGGTTCGATGCCAGGTCAAAATCAGAGTAATGATTTTTTTATTTTTCTTTTTGAGGGAAAAAAGATTTTGAGAAATATTTGATGTAGAAGATTTCCTATGGCAAGCTGGGGACGTACTGGATCAACTGGATGATCTCCAGGAAGATATTGGTATGTTAAAACTAGAACTGTGGTCGGCCAGGCAGAACAAAGAAGGTTGTGGGTTCGATGCCAGGTCAAAATCAGAGTAATGATTTTTTTATTTTTCTTTTTAAGGAAAAAAAAAAGATTTTAAATATTTGATTGATTTTTGATGAGAAATATTAATTTTTAAAGATAATTAAAAAAAAAAAAAATAATAAAAAAATGGAAAAAAATCGTTTCAAAAATTCTACGATTTCGGGGCGTGTGTCCGTATTGGTCCAATGTCGAAAAGTTGTAAAACATACATATACCTTCTTCTTTCTCCTCTCGGAAAATCTCCATTATAATGTATGTGAATGTTTGAAAACTTCTATAGAATAATGAACGTGTCGCTAAATGCGTGACCTTTTTATCACTTTCTTTTTTCGACATGTGGGTAATTGGGAATGGAACCCTGAAATATCAAAGTTCACTAGTCTAATATCTTGTTTGCAGGGAGGAATGATCTTGGAGAGGACGCTGTAAGTGCAAAGCATGCTTTGGATGTTCACAATGATATGAAGAAGAAAATACTGAAAGCCCCCGTAGAAGAAATAGACCTAACAGGACAACGACTTCTACAAAGGTAAGGATATGAAGAAGACCATAGATTCACTTTGCTAATTCTAAGTGATCCAACCAGGAAATTTTTCACTATAATACACTTCTGAGCACCTCTTTGAAAAACTAAGTTATAATAATATTTTCCAAACGGAATACTTTGTCAAGTAGCATTATAACTAGAGGTGGAATTGAATATACTATGTCTTCACTTGACTTGGAATATTTTCAGTTGGTCTGAAAATGCCATCAGGAGATGTGCGAAACATGTCAACCATTGTATAATTTGTAATCTTTGTATAGTAACCCTATGTATCTATCTGAGCGCACGGCAGTGCACCAGGCCAAGTTCCAGTAAGCACGCCTGTGTATCTTTACATTATAAATATACAATCTCAAATAGTCCAAGTCAAGTGAAGACATAGTATATTCAATTCCACCTCTAGTTATAATGCTACTTGACAAAGTATCCCGTTTGGAAAATAGGTATATAGTCAGAACTGAATTCACATTACGAGTAGATACCTACCTACTTCAAGACACGTTCTTTTACATCTTTGCCTACTATTGCTCCTCCGGGAGCGGAAAAAATTTCCAGAAAATTTTCGCCCAGGCTAAGGTTTCTGAAATTTTGAATTTAGGCTCTAGGCTTTTAGGGATCTCATTTTTTTTTTTTTTTTTTTTTTTTGCAAAAATTGTTTTTTGAAATATTGAAAATTTCAGCCCACTGTT
>NW_007378051.1:40088-48169 GCF_000475195.1 Diaphorina citri | reverse complement strand
CCTACGGGAGCGTATGCCGTGACGTCAAAGTTTACGATTTACCGGTATTTTTTAAATCGATTTATCTCGGTATCTAGAAGTCGTAGAAGAAAAAGAAAAAATCCGTTGGTCCTCATTTTTCCTGCTCTATGACTTTGAAACATCACCCAAGTAAGTGTAACTGATCTATTAAAATTTCTTTGGTATTAAACTAATATCCACGTCTTTACCTCCTTCCTCCTCAGATTATCAGGGGACAGCAATTCGGGCTACGATTCCGGTTATTCGGGCCGCGATTCCGAAGCCAGCTCCGGGGTATCGAACCCGGACCTTCAAGCTACGCTGCCGCAGTTGCTGCACCATCTCGAGTCCTTGAGGAGTCTGAAGGCACATCTCCTGCAGCAGTGGCAACACAAGAAGGTGAAGCTGGATCAATGCTTCCAACTGAGACTGTTTGAACAAGACTGCGAAAAGGTAAGCGAATTTATTGTAAAATCATATTATAAATGAATAAAATTAATTATTTAAAAGGTAGGTAAATGAATTAATTGTGAAATCATATTAGAAATTAATTACATATAAGGTTGTATATGTATATACATATATAATTATATAAAAGGTAAGCGAATGGGGATGGAAAGGACTCAAAATTTGACCCTGAGTATCCAGATGGGTGAGCAATATTGACTTATCTAGGCAATCGTGTGCTGCTGGCTTTTTCCGGCCTCATTCAATCTGGGTTAGGTTAATGGGAGTTAGTGTTGGAAGGTGTCGCTGAATGAAAGGTAAAACCCCCAACATAAAAAAAAACTTAGAAGTTATACAGTGACGCAAAACCCTTTCAACTATCCAAACAATTATCTTTAAGCGTCTTACTCGTGCCCTGTCAGTAAAAACTTCATCAGTTACAGTGACTTTATATCCCTTGTCATCCTATGATCTTGAATTTCGATTTTCTAATAATTTCATCACTTTTCCCGTGTTTTTCAGATGTTTGATTGGATTTGTCACAATCGAGACATGTTCCTGACCAGTTATGTGGAGATAGGTCATTGTTACCAAGTAGCCAAAACCTTACAAGACGAGCATAACCATTTCACCATGAGCTCTATGGTAAGTATTACATTACATTAGAGATAACATTAGTTCTCTATGCTAAGTTTTATGTTCTTCGAACTTCAAATCACAGAGCTGATATCCAAAGGACTAATATAATTCAATAGTCCGTTGAAATATCGGGAGAATTGAAAATCATTATTCAAATCAAATCATGAATAAAATTATTTGTGGTAAAGCAGATTTTTTTCACAAGTTTTGTGGATGTCACAGCATTACTAAGCGCCTCCTTTGCAATCTCGCGGACCCTTTACTGTATTTTATGTGATCTTCCCGGGGGGTCTTGAATTTGTTCACGGTCCCCAGTTTGGGAATTACTGCTTTATATGTTTCATCATCTGTTTTTTCCTCAGTTCCATCATCTGTTTTTTCCTCTGTTTCATCATCTGTTTTTCCTCTGTTTCATCGTTTGTTTTTTCCTCTGTGGATTGGTCTTTGGGCCCTCAATCTCTTCATGTAGGTTCCTATACATATCTACAGACATAACACGGCAATTATTGCGTGTGGTCTTCACATCTGAATCAAAGAATGCATTTTTGGGTGACATCCATCCATTCATGGTTTTCTAGATGGTCCATTCTTTTATTCATTCATTCGACTGTATTCTTTTGTTTGTATTGTTCCAATGATTCATATTGTTTATTGTTCTAAATGAAATCGGTCTCTTTACATTGCCGATGTTGTCAGTGTTATCAAGCATCTTTACCGTGAGGGCTTATCAGTTCTATTGAGGTATTGAGTGATAATCAGGAATTCTGGATGACTTGAAGCTTGTTGAAAATAAATTTTCGAAGAGACAGGAAAGACAGAACCCGAAGTCGAAGAGACAGGAAAGCCCGAAGTCGAAGAGACAGGAAAGACAGAATAGAAGAAAGCCAGGCCTTCTAAGAACTAACCTTATCTGTTTAGGATAAAATCCGTCTCGGGCGGGAATCAAAGCCGCGACCTAGCGCTTACAAGGCAGACGCGCTACCCTCCAAGATAACAAAAAAAAAAAAGGAAATTATCCACTTGGTGACAAGGAAAGGATTGAATATCCTTTTTTGTATCTTTGCAAAATGTAATTTTTGGCTTATTTTCCTGCTTAGTAACTGCGTTGAAACTTGAACCTAGTATGTAATTAGGTATGTACCTAAGTAACTATGTTAGGTAACTTTTATAGTCCGACTTCTCTAGACTCTTGATGATTTCGGAGAGAGAAATTTGCAACAAATTGGTTCTAATAATGATTATATCTGAATATTCTAAAATCAATAAATTATGTGAATATTCTAAAATCAATGAGACCATTAGAAAATCAATCGATGAGTTGTTGAATCATCGATATGTACAGGGTGTTATGAATAATATGGGGCGTGATTTTATAATCCAATAATCACCTGACTTGCCCTGTAATATCCGAAATACACCGAGGAAGTCCGAAGAAGATTTAGCTAAGTTCCATTCAAAGAAGATACTGGCTCAGACTTTAACGGACTTTACCGTTTTGTAGTGGTACCACAACCTTACAACTAACTTGTGGACTGGCCTACACTGCCTACAGTCTTATGTGAACTGGTAGACCATTTCCGGGGTGTTTTTCAGAACCCCCAAGTGTCATTTTTAGGGTACATACATATAGAGAGTTTCAGAACATTGAGCAGTTAGGTAAGGGTCAGAGCTTCTTATTTATGGGGCTGGCCATATGAAATGATCTGACGCTTGGCGCTCTGTATCTATGTTTGTACCCTTTGTGCAATAGTCCTAAACAAAGGTAGACGCAGCACACAAGAGATCAAGAAGAGACCGCCTTAACATAATGATACCCTTTGAGCGTTTTTCATCAAAAGCCCAAAGTGCCTTTTAACGTGAGAATGTACACCCCGGGTGTTCACTAACATCCGGAACACACGGTATACAAAAGCTCGTGCGTCAGACAGAACCAGTTGCTCGTGAATTGATTTGAAGAGCGGCGATTAAAATCCTCAGGTAGTTCTTGTCAATAAGTCAAGCACATGGAATTAGAGAGTAAAAGTGATACTAGTCAAAATTAGCCCTGGGGATATGAACACCACGATAAATTTTCTGACTTGACTTGGACTCGAACCACCAATTTCCAGCCCCGAAGGTCACCTTGCAAATTACTGCACCACTGATTTTGGTTACCCCTCTAGGAAGTTCTAGCATAACCCGGAACGATTTCAATCCCGTTTCATGTTCGCAGGTGCTGGACTGGTTAGCCAATCACGGCGAAGTATTCCTGAGGAAAAACATAGGAGTGGGCAGAACCCTGCAGAAAGCCAAAGTTTATCAGAAGAGTCATGAACATTTTGAAAATGTCGCCCAGGTAAGAGAAGTAGTACTACTTTGGTTTTGCATGCTTCATTTGCGGAAAGGATCCTTTATTTTTGCAGCATTTGATTTGGATGGATCTGCGATATCTCTTAGCATTAGTAATACTTAAAATTAAAACAGAAACGAGCAAAACAACTAAACTCAACCTTCGGAAAATGTGAAATATAAAAACTTGTGCCTATGATAATTGGGTATTTTTATAGAATTTTTTCCCTAGAAAAAGACACGGAAAATGACTACTCTGTATGAGTAAAATTTTCGCAGAAAAAGTAACCACTGAATACATGGAAAAAAGGAGAGATGCATCAGGTAAGCTTGATGTAGATCTACAAAGTAACACAGTGATGGTGGACACCGACCTTCCACAGAGCCTCATCAAAGATAAAATTGAAGCAACAGGAATGAGAGCTGTACTCAGAGGCTACGGACAGCTTGGAGCAGCTGTGGCCATGTTAGGTGGAAATACAGGATTCAGTTCTGGAAATATAAAAGGTGAGTTGTTAGGATCATTTTCATGAGAAGTCTTCTTCTTCCTTGCTTTTCCTGTGTTCAGACAAGGTCAATGTTTTTTGTCAGCCTTCCAATCAGCCTAAGAGGTACATTACCTACCTACATTATTATCATTTATCATATAGAAATTATCTCTTTACATTTACAGGATTGGATGGGATAAGTAAGCTTGATGTAGATCTACAAAGTAACACAGTGATGGTGGACACCGACCTTCCACAGAGCCTCATCAAAGATAAAATTGAAGCAACAGGAATGAGAGCTGTACTCAGAGGCTACGGACAGCTCGGAGCAGCTGTGGCCATGTTAGGTGGAAATACAGGATTCAGTTCTGGAAATATAAAAGGTGAGTTAGGATCATTTCATGAGAAGTCTTCTTCTTCCTTGCTTTTCCTGTGTTCAGACAGGGTCAATGTTTTTTGTCAGCCTCCCAATCAGCCTAAGCTAGTAGGGTGATTGCTTTGGGCTGAGATTTGGTTATAGTAAAAAAAAAAATGCCCTTAACCTTTGCTATTCTGGTGTCCTCCCTGTTTTAAGTCTCCCAGCCAGACTCATGGAAATAAAATGAACACTTAACATGTTTCTAAAAAGAGTTTTGACAGAAATAGTAGGTAACTGCTAAGGTCTTATCGTCCCGAAATCAAAGAGAAAAGGAAGACAGGATAGGAGAAAGCCAGCCGTTCCGAGAACGAACCTTATCCTATCAGGATAAAATTCGCACCGGGCGGGAGTCGAACCTGCGGCCTAGCGTTTACAAGGCAGGCGCTCTAACACTTCACATTAATTTTCATTCAATTTCCAGGTGTCATTCGGTTCGTGCAAGAAGACGACCGGCACTGTATTGTTGATGGTGAAATAGATGCCCCTCGCGATACGCCCCTAAGTGTGAGCATCTATGAGTGTGGTGACATTAGCAACAACTGTGCCAACCTTGGCGACAAGCTGGTCGCGATATTAGACCACCAAAACATCGCACCAAACAAAGAAACAGGGAGCATTTTGGATAAACTTATCGGCAAAAATAACAGTAATGGAAAAGAAACACCAAATATTTTGGACAAACTTATTGGAACAAACAACAGTAATGGAAAACTGACCAAAAACGCCTCTGGACAGACTGTGATAAACAACGAACAAAGTGATACCTGTTGTTCAAGGACGAAGAAAAGCGAAAACTCCCGAAATTCTAATCTATTAGCAGGAAACGGTGGCCCGCTCAACACTGTGAATGGAAATGGTGCTAACGCTGAATCAACGCGAGAAAACGGTTCACAGTCAAACGCTTTGAACAGAGCTTCAATACAAGCCCCACCTTCCACGCTGACTGAAGGGAAAAGCGTTCACGGACCAATCAGTGATCAGAGTTCCACGCAGGCTCCGCCCACAAGCAGCGGACCAATGAGCGACAAGAGTTCCACACAGGCCCCACCCACAAGTAGCGTTGGACCAATGAGCGACGAGAATTCACAAGCTCCGCCCACAAGTCTCATTTTGAAAACCCGAAGTCCGATTGACATTTCGAGCATTGTCGGGCGAAGTTTGGTCATTGAAGACGGCGCGAATAATCGACTGGCGTGCGCGGTGATCGCGCGATCTGCCGGCGTGACGGAGAACAAGAAAGTTATTTGCGCGTGTGATGGCGTGACGATATGGGAGGAGAGAGAGCGACCTCTCGCGGGACCTGGGAGGAGGGGGAAGTGAGGGGAGGGGGGGAGAGAGAGAGTGAGAATGCGAAAAAGAGATAGAGTGAGGGAGAATAGGACAGAGATTAGAGGCAAGTGACGAAATGAAAGAGAGAAGAGAGGGAGGGGGAGAGAGAGGATGAGAAGATGAAGGAAATTGAGGGAAGATAGAACTTAACGAAATGAGAGACTTGAGAGGGAGGAAGGTGAAGAGAGAGAGAGAGAGAAAGAGGGAGGGAATGGAAGAGAGAAGGAGAAGATGAGAACTGAGCGAATATAGGATAATGAAATGAGAGAAGGAAGGGAGAGAGAGAGAAAAAAAGGAAGAAATAATGAAAGAGAGTGTGAGAGAGAGAGAGAGGAAGGAAGGGAGAGAGGGAAGTGTGTTTTGGGTATTAGAAATTACATTTTGTTTTGGGGTTTTAAAAACACATTATCAGGGTTGGCTTAGCTTTTAAAGTTTTAATTTATAAAATTAGAAATTAAGCAATGGTTACCTATTTATGTTTTACGACTGAAATTTTAAAATTACAATACACATCTACTTACTCATTCTTGGTGTATGTACGTATGTGTAGGAGGCTTTATAGGTACCTACCTATCTACATATTATGTATAATTAGAATAGAATAGGTACCTAGGTGTAGGTAGCCGTTCCGAGAACGAACCTTATCCGTTTGTAATAAGGTTCGCCCCGGACGGCAATCGAACCCGGGACCTAGCACTCACAAGGGCGCCGCGTTTCAAGATAACTAGGCTGTTTCCGGCTAGGCTGGCTGAATTAAGGTTTTATTTTATTATTTTTTTTTTTTCGAGCAGCCAAATAAATCTAAACTTTTTCTCTCAATAAGCGCTAGGTCGCGGGTTCGATTCTCGTCCTGGGTTAACTTTAAAAATCCTACACATAGGTAAGGTTTGTTCTCAAAACCGCTTTCTTTCTCCCATCCTATCCCCCTCTCTTCGCTTGCGAGACGATAAGCCCTTCTCCGGGGTATCGAACCCGGACCTTCAAGCTACGCTGCCGCAGTTGCTGCACCATCTCGAGTCCTTGAGGAGTCTGAAGGCACATCTTTTGCAGCAGTGGCAACACAAGAAGGTGAAGCTGGATCAATGCTTCCAACTGAGACTCTTCGAACAAGACTGCGAAAAGGTAAGCGAATGGGGATGGGTTTGAAGATGAAAGGACCCAACACACAAACACAACCCTAAGTGAATTAAGAGTAAAACTGCCGTCACTAAAAATCCTTGGAAGTTGTGTTATTCAGTGAAGTTAAATCCCTATTAAACGATCACTGAGCGTTCTCCGGGGTATCGAACCCGGACCTTCAAGCTACGCTGCCGCAGTTGCTGCACCATCTCGAGTCCTTGAGGAGTCTGAAGGCACATCTTCTGCAGCAGTGGCAACACAAGAAGGTGAAACTGGATCAATGCTTCCAACTGAGACTGTTCGAACAAGACTGCGAAAAGGTAAGCGAATGGGGATGGGTTTGAAGATGAAAGGACCCAACACACAACCCTAAGTGAATTAAGAGTAAAACTGCCGTCACTAAAAATCCTTGGAAGTTGTGTTATTCAGTGATGTTAAATCCCTATTAAACGATCACTGAGCGTCTTAAGGTCCACGCACACTTATTCGTCACGGATGCGTTCCATGATCCGTCACGTTCCGTCTAGTTTGTTGGATCAAATACATGACCGCTTACATATCCATAAGCGTGCGATCGTGTGTTTGATCCAACGTAAATATGGAAACAATTAGATGTTAGGTGACGGATCACGGAACGTATCCGTGACCGATAAAAATACATCCCTTTACTTTGTCCCCTGTCTAAAAACTTTACCAATTACAATGACTTTTTAGTCCGTCCGAATATGGAAACAATTAGATGTTAGGTGACGGATCACGGAACGTATCCGTGACCGATAAAAATACATCCCTTTACTTTGTCCCCTGTCTGTAAAAACTTTACCAATGGAGCAGTTGCAGTTGGGTAAAAATTATGAATAAAAGGTCGATTCCTATGTAAAAAGTTGTGAAAAATGCAAATCTGAAGTCAAAACTCCGAAAAAGTAACTTTAAAAGGTCGAAAATTCAATTTTGGCTTTCTCCTATCCTGTCTTCCTTCTCTCTTCGATTTTCGGGACGATAAGACCATAGCAGTTTCAGTTCCCTCTGTCAAACCTCTTAAAAAAAAAAAAAAATTATTTACTTGGTAACTTTTTCCTCTGTGCCTACAAACATGTTGCTGGCAAAATAGAAGGGTCCAGTACTAAAACTTAGTAGGAAAACACAAAACAGCCATTTTTGATTCTAGCTTTGACGTAGCATAATAATTGGCAACCTTTTTATTATTGTTATTTTTTAAAAGAGGTCTGATAGAGGGAACTGTAACTGCTAAGGTCTTATCGTCCCGAAATCGAAGAAAGAAGGAGGACAGGATAGGAGAAAGCCAGCCGTTC
>NW_007378051.1:32639-39174 GCF_000475195.1 Diaphorina citri | reverse complement strand
TCATTTCATATGAATTTATCATGAATTATCTCTCTTTCAGACAAATCTGATAAGTATTGAGTCTCTAGCTAAGCAAGTAGACCCTACTCAGCTTACATCGGATCTGGATGGGACCCTAGCTTACGACCATGGGCCCTGGATAGAACTGACATGAATTTAATATCATGAATTTTATCATTTCATATGAATTTATCATGAATGATATCTCTTTCAGACGAATCTGATAAGTATTGAGTCTCTAGCTAAGCAAGTAGACCCTACTCAGCTTACATCGGATCTGGACGGGACCCTAACTTACGACCATGGGCCCTGGATAGAACTGAGGAGAGCTGTAGAAGATTTCCTATGGCAAGCTGGGGACGTACTGGATCAACTGGATGATCTCCAGGAAGATATTGGTATGTTAAAACTAGAACTGTGGTCGGCCAGGCAGAACAAAGAAGGTTGTGGGTTCGATGCCAGGTCAAAATCAGAGTAATGATTTTTTTATTTTTCTTTTTAAGGAAAAAAAAAAGATTTTGAGAAATATTTGATTGATTTTTGAGAAATATTAATTTTTAAAGATAATTAAAAAAAAAAAAAATAATAAAAAAATGGAAAAAAATCGTTTCAAAAATTCTACGATTTCGGGGCGTGTGTCCGTATTGGTCCAATGTCGAAAAGTTGTAAAACATACATATACCTTCTTCTTTCTCCTCTCGGAAAATCTCCATTATAATGTATGTGAATGTTTGAAAACTTCTATAGAATAATGAACGTGTCGCTAAATGCGTGACCTTTTTATCACTTTCTTTTTTCGACATGTGGGTAATTGGGAATGGAACCCTGAAATATCAAAGTTCACTAGTCTAATGTTTTGTTTGCAGGGAGGAATGATCTTGGAGAGGACGCTGTAAGTGCCAAGCATGCTTTGGATGTTCATAATGATATGAAGAAGAAAATACTGAAGGCCCCTGTAGAAGAAATAGACCTAACAGGACAACGACTTCTACAAAGGTAAGGATATGAAGAAGACCATAGATTCACTTTGCTAATTCTAAGTGATCCGACCAGGAAATTTTTCACTATAATACACTTCTGAGCACCTCTTTGAAAAACTAAGTTGTTAATATATAAATAACATTTAAACAAGGCATTTTCCAACTTAATGGCTTGGATGATATTTCGACATAGCTTATTGAGATTATCAACTTGATTTGTGTTTAACCGTAGCCATTGCATTAGTTTGTAGCTATGAAACATCTGCTACATTGGACGTTACTTGTCTGTATCTAAGCATGCCCATTCTACTTATTGGGAAAAATCCTACAATGCTGCAGTGAGCACCAAAGTTGTGACATAATAACACAAAGAAATTGCATTTACATTTACATAGAATAAAATATATTATTTTAGGCCATTTTCATGAACAAAATACTGGCTTTCAAGCTGCATTGGAGTATTAATTAATGCGTTGAAGCTCTTAGTAGGTCCTTGTTCATTTGAGAACAGTCGTTTGATATACATGATTAAAGGTCTTTTTACCAGGATCACGAAAATGGTGGTGCAAATTTTGTCCAGAAAACCATAAAGCCAAAATTCCAACAAAAAAAAACCTGGTTTTTGGGGGATTTTTTTCATATTTTCTCACACAAATGAGCTCTGATCTTGAAATTTGTCGCGACGACCTATGATCTCAAAGCGAGAAAGTTTTAGATAACACTTCAGTCGTTATTTTAATACCGGTTTAGCGTCACCTATGTTAAGCTACGTCGAACAAGGCCAATAAATGGGTGGGTGACTTAAAACTTATTTTGGAATAAAGGGAGAACGGGCTCTAGTCTTGATTTTAAATCATTACATGAAAGTAAAATCGAAAAATCAAATCAAGAATAATAATAATAAAAAACTGAAAATTAAACAAATTAGGTAGGTACATAGGTACTGATTTTCTTTAATCACCATCAAATAAATTACGGGCTAAAAAATTCCTGGAGGGACGGGCCCAGCTTTTGTTATTAGTTATTACGTACTATTGTAATAATAAAGGAAGGACGGACTAAAAATTGCGATTTACCCAGAGGGCCATCGAGAGATGTATTTTGGGAATTTCTAGGATCATGGGCGTATCCAGCATCGGGTTTGGGGGGGACCTACTACCTACTACCTAACCTCTTCTGGGCTTTCAAGATAGCAACGAGTGTCCATGATAAAGTAAGTCTAATTAATGTATTGACCGTTGCAATGAACTCTCAAGAATACGTGGGGGCAGCCGCGGTTAAAGGGTAGGTACCCCCCCCGTTCGACAAAAATTAATGAAGCGTAAACTGCGCCGCAGGCGATTTTTTTTTTAACAATAATGACCCTAAAGTTGGCGTTCCGATCCTAGCTACCGGGTCGCGCCATAAAGCTGGCGTTCCGATCCTAGCGGCCGGGCGAACGACTTCCATTACAAACTTCCAGTCGAACAAATTATTACAAAAATAGTATTTTACCACTACGCCACATTAGCTGACAAAATATATTATTTTGGGCCATTTTCAACTGGCTTTCAAGCTGCATTGGAGTATTAATTAATGCGTTCGTTGAAGCTCTTATTAGGTCCTTGCTCATTTGATATACATGCCCAACAGTCGTTTGATATACATGACTAATTTGAATGTTTTGTTTAGCATTCGTATCAAGGAAGCGCAGTAGCCAATCGCAGAACGAGATTACCAAGCCCTATAAACGATTTATTTCTTTTAACAGTAACCATTTCCAGCCCGGAGACCAATTTCTTCATTTTGGGTTGATGACTCATTGCTGTCACATTGATCTGGATGAACTATAATTTGAATGTTTTGTTTAGCATTCGTATCAAGGAAACGCAGTAGTCAATCGCAGAACAAGATTACCAAGCCCCATAAACGATTTATTTCTTTTAAAACTAACCATTTCCAGCCCGGAGACCCATTGCATGAAGAACTTCTCCCGCCTTGTACAGGAATAAACTAATAAGTCTATAGGGGAAAGTGATACCAATTGATTTTAAGTTGTTTTAGTACTGTATATTCTTAAAAGTTACCCAACTATTTGGCCTTTTTTCCATTCTCGAGGTCCTTTTCCCATAAATATACTGATAAGTTCTTATCAGATAAGGTCCTTATCAAGATAAAAATGATGAGCAAGCACCCACCCATCCTATTTTAATATTTTTAATATAAAATATACAAAATAAATAGACATTTCTTTGTAGTTCCATCCTTCTTCCTGTGGGAAAGGCCACTATGCTTTAAAACTTGATTTGATTGTCTAGATATGGGCAAGCAATCATCACTGTCAGTAGATTCTGAATGTTCTTCCACTACAAAATCACTTAGTTCTGACTCTGAATTATTATTATTTAAGTGTGACATTTTACATTATTTAAGACTAAAATCACAAAACTAATAAAAATACACCTGTTGAACAAATGGTAGGTTCCGAAAAATGATGTTTTTTGAAAAAACATTTTTTTTTATTTTGATTACCAAAAACCACCTGATATGACTTTACTAAAACAGCTGTCCTGACCACTAGGATGAAGATAGCAACATGAAATTTGGTGTGCACATTCTCAAGAGTATAAGGAAGCTAGAAATGCAGAGAACGGAAAAAGGGCCTGTGGGCCCACAGGCCCTTTTTCCAATCTGCTCCTCAATTGCCGTTCTAATTAAAAAGTTCAAAGAGTTGTGACGTCAGACTCGTTTTAATTAAAAAGTTCAAAGAGTTGTGACGTCAGACTTAATGTCAAAATGCGCAGAAACGCTTGCGCACAAACAATAAGCGGGAGTCATGAATTATGACGTCATCGCCTACGGGAGCATATGTCGTGACGTCAAACTTTACGATTTACCGGTATAATTTAAATCGATTTATCTCAGTATCTAGAAGTCGTAGAAGAAAAAGAAAAATTCCATTGGTCCTCATTTTTCCTGCTCTATGACTTTGAAACATCACACAAGTAAGCGCAACTGATCTATTACAATGACTTTTCATCCCTTGTCTCCTTGTCATCTTGTAAACTTGAGTACCGATTTCCTAAAGATTTATATTTTCGTGTTTTTCAGATGTTTGATTGGATTTGTCACAATCGAGACATGTTCCTGACCAGTTATGTGGAGATAGGTCATTGTTACCAAGTAGCCAAAACCTTACAAGACGAGCATAACCATTTCACCATGAGCTCTATGGTAAGTATTACATTAGAGATAACATTAGTTCTCTATGCTAAGTATTATGTATATTAGAGATCTGTTCCTGACCAGTTATGTGGAGATAGGTCATTGTTACCAAGTAGCCAAAACCTTACAAGACGAGCATAACCATTTCACCATGAGCTCTATGGTAAGTATTACATTAGAGATAACATTAGTTCTCTATGCTAAGTATTATGTATATTAGAGATCTGCTCCTGACCAGTTATGTGAAGATGGGTCATTGTTACCAAGTAGCCAAACCTTACAAGACGAGCATAACCATTTCACCATGAGCTCTACGGTAAGTACTAAACTGGGTTCTTGGAACTTTAAATCACAGAGCTGATATCCAAAGGACTAATATAATTCAATAGTCCGTTGAAATATCGGGAGAATTGAAAATCATTATTCAAATCAAATTCAATGAATAAAATTATTTGTGGTAAAGCAGATTTATTTCACAAGTTTTGTGGATATCACAGCATTACTAAGCGCCTCCTTTGCAATCTTGCGGCCCCTTTACTGTTATACTGTATTTTATGTGATCTTCCCGGGGGTCTTGAATTTCTTCACGGCTCCCAGTTTGGGAATTACTGCTTTATGTGTTTCATCGTCTGTTTTTTCCTCTGTTTCATCATCTGTTTTTTCTTCTGTTTCATCGTCTGTTTTTTCCTCTGTTTCATCGTCTGTTTTTTCTTCTGTTTCATCGTCTGTTTTTTCCTCTGTTGCACAGAACGTCTACGTGAATAGCAACCGTATACTGGCAGTGGCGGGGCGTATGGTAGAGACAGGGCATTATGCTACAGCTCTTATCAGAGCCGTAGCTATTAATAGTGCTGTCTATCTCTCCATTACTCTAAGTGTTTCATCGTCTGTTTTTTCCTCTGTTTTTTTGTGACCCAAATTTTACCTTTCTCTCCTACCTTGTTAGAAGATTTTTTGACAAGTGGTTCAAATTAAATTTCTACATTTTTAAATTTTGCAAAAATTGATGATATCCTCACTGAAAAACATCTTTCGGGAAAAAAAGGTGCCAAGTTCTCGAGAACTTTGTTTTGTCTTGAATGTTTAGAGGTGAAACAAAACTCGTAACTGTCAAACATTACAACCCGAAAGTAATTTCAAGAACCTGGGGCTTTTTTCCCAATGGGTTGTTGAGGTTGCAAAATGTCTCTTGATCTCAATGTCTTTTTGTTCAGATATGAATTGTACATAACTTGTCTGGTGTCGCTTGCATGTCTCTCTGGTTATTGGCTCAAATTTAAATGTTCAACTCCCAAATATGTTAAATATTTAAGATCTTTTTACCATGATCCCTGGCTCAACTAAATGTTCAAGTGCCGAACACGTAATCGTGGTCTCTTTTGGTGAAAGTCTATACCTGTGGTACTGTCCCTACAAATTTAAATGTTCAACTCCCAAATATGTTAAATATTTAAGATCTTTTTACCATGATCCCTGGCTCAACTAAATGTTCAAGTGCCGAATACGTAATCGTGGTCTCTTTTGGTGAAAGTCTATACCTGTGGTACTGTCCCTATTGTTTACTGTACATATACCCTAACATAATACTACCCCATCTCCTACGCTTTCAATAGGGTTATCACGGGCTGTAAATGTTGACCCGTCAAATCTCAAGCATGATAATCATTGTGCTGTTGTAACGGGTCGCTTTTTTCCTTGAATGTAACCGACTATGTGCTTTGTACTTATTATTGACCAAGCAGGACTTACTCTACAAGGAATTAAGCAAGATTTAGCGAAAGCTGTCAAAAATCAATGTAAAAAAAAAATGCTAGAAACTGAATTTATTCTGGATACATTTCCTTTCATGGGTCTGTGGCATAGCATGTCTATTTTAGTATGTCCCTTCTCGGACAAGATAGAAATTCAATACTAAATTTTCTCCTCCTCTTTTCCGGACAAGAAAGAGATGTTATTTTAACCCTTCGGGTGTTGGTACTTTCTCATTAAGTAACTTTTCCGTTTAGGTGCTGGATTCTTCAAAGGGCCAAATTATGAAACACTCGAGATTTTCTCTTCCTAATATAACTGGTTGAGCGAAAAGCTCGGAAACAGACTATTGAAGAACTTTAGAACGGCAGAGAAAAGCATTTAAAAGAGCAAACTGAGAGCAAGCTATTTTATGTTAAACAATTAATGAATCAAATTACAAAAATCCTATTTCACAGTTTGGCCCTTTATTAACCTAGAGATGGATACGAGTGAATACTTTACTCATTAAACTACGGATCGTCACAATATCCGTACAATCCGGATCGCAACGGTGTGTGAGTAGTACCCTAGAAGCTTTGTGGTTAAAGTCTATTTTTTTT
>NW_007378051.1:0-32578 GCF_000475195.1 Diaphorina citri | reverse complement strand
TATTTATTTATTATTATTTTTTTTTTTTCAAAAAAGTTGAGTGTTTCAACACCGTTTTTATTTCGTATCAATGAAACACAATGCTACATAAGACTCTTGTGCTCTTTGTAGTACCATGTCCATCTCGTAGTTTTGACCTCATCAGTTGGTTGAGGAGAGACACAATACTTAATAGGTATCTTTATTCTTTAGATAGAATCCTATGAGTAATGTATTCGACTATTGAGTTGAGTACAAGAACAAGAAGAATGAGGAGAGACACAATACTTCTCATTTGGGTGCTTCATCAAAGAGAAAACACCAAAAAGTAAAATTATTGACTACGGGAATAGAACTTGGGACTTTCTGTATGAGAAGCAACCGTGGTAATCTGTTTTTCTCTTCTCGCTTTGAGGAGAGACACAATACTTCTCATTTGGGTGCTTCATCAAAGAGAAAACACCAAAAAGTAAAATTATTGACTACGGGAATAGAACTTAGGACTTTCTGTATGAGAAGCAACCGTGGTAATCTGTTTTTATCTTCTCCCATTCACAGTACGTTGAGAATGTGACTGAATGGCGGGAGGCTTGTGAGGATTTGACCATACCCAATGAGATTCTAAGTCTAGAGTCCAGTATACATCAGCATCAGAGTCTATATGAGTCAATGTGCCTCGCCTATACTGAGGTATGTAAATCTATGACATAAAATATATCTTCTTCTTGAGTCCAGTATACATCAGCATCAGAGTCTATATGAGTCAATGTGCCTCGCCTATACTGAGGTATGTAAATCTATGACATAAAATATATATCTTCTTCTTCATAGAATATAAAATATATTATTTTAGGCCATTTTCATGAACAAAATACTGGCTTTCAAGCTGCATTGGAGTATTAATTAATGCGTTGAAGCTCTTATTAGGTCCTTGCTCATTTGATAACAGTCGTTTGATATACATGCCTATAGTGTGTCCAGATCAATGTGGCAGCAAAAAAATAGGCATTGTCGCCAAACATGTCACATGTGCAATGGTAGAGAATCTCTAAAAGGGGAAGGTATATTGCACAGTGCTTCCTCCGACAGTTGAACAAAGTCAGGTAAGGCGATATCCACCTTACCTGTTATGGAATCCAACCTCTGAACTTAGAGCTACCTCTGCATTTTAGTTACCTAAGTTATAAATGAATTATTTTTAATTAATATATTATTAAGGTGCATAACTGGTTCCTAATATAACTGGTTGAGCAAAAAGCTCGGAAACAGACTATTGAAGAACTTTGGAACGGCAGAGAAAAGCATTTAAAAAAGCAATCTGAGAGTAAGGTGTTTTATGTTAAAAACAATAAATGAATCAAATTACAAAAATCCTATTTCACAATTTGGCCCTATATTAACTAATTAACCCCGCTTCTCTCATCCATACCTTATTAACCCCTTGGTGCGTGGGTCATGTCTTGTTTCTGTTCTGGTTGCATGGCTACAGGTGCATAGTACCTCGAAGAAGCTCCTGTATCAGTTGGACCATCTGGTACAGGTGTGTAACGAGCCTTCGGACTCCTCCAAGAAACAGGTCCGAATTCAGGTAAGAAACAATCAGGTGTGTAACGAGCCCTCGGACTCCTCCAAGAAACAGGTCCGAATTCAGGTAAGAAACAATAGGGAGGACATTCGGAGGGGTCAATACAACTAGAGAAGTTTAGGTGAAGGTCAAATTTCAAAGTGTAAATTTCGATACATTTTATTGAGAAAAAAATCTGGTGTGAACATCACACGACTTTCCTTATCCTATTGAACGTTGGTTATTTGAGTGTTCTTTTACAATATCTCTAACCGTTTTGTCGCTATAGCTGAAAACCGCCAAAAAACGGTCGAAATCTGTCCAAAAGCGTTTCAAATACCGCCAAGCGCAGCAACCATATCAACCAAACGTTTTGTGTTTCATCCTTGTCATTATTTTTGAACTGCATACCAAATTTCAAGTCTCAAGCTTATACCGTTCCCGAGATATTGTTAAATTACACCGAAAACCGCCGAAAAGCGGTAAAATGCCGCCAACTGTTGCACCGGTCTCAACCAAAAGTTTCGTGTCGCATCCTTGTCACATTTGACATCTACATACCAAATTTCAACTCTCTAGCTCTTACCGTTCTCGAGATATTTTGTTTACAAACAGACACACGGACACACAGACAGACACACACGGACCAATGGCTGAAACTTTGGATTTAGGCTTTAGGGACCTCAAAACGTGTTTTGACACTAAAAACTCACCATCGAAAATTTGACCCGATTACATTACTTTCCTTCCTATAGGATAAGGAAAGTAAAATGTCTTCAATGATTATAGTAGTTCATGTTTTCTAAAATTACTTTTGGAAAAGGTAGAACAATAATTAATAATCGTATCGGAGATCTCCGGTTCAATTCCCGGTAAAGTAAAAAAATAAATGAAAAATCTGTGCTTGTACAAATGTACATTTTTTTTGGGAATTTAAGAATCGAATATGTCTACTACATCTAAACTGTTTGAAGGTACCCTCGCTGAAATAAAATGAGAAAAGTGAATCTCAGTCAAACTGACTTCAAAAAATGATTATTGGTGAAGTGGGGTTTGTGCTCAATTGTTGAGGGCTATATTAGTGAATTAGTCTCATCCTACTTTGGGAGTAATTCCTAACTCCGCGCCTCCTATTCCCCCAGGTGGACGGTCAGTCCGATACATCAAGCAACAGCGGCCGTACCGTTAACCCGGCCGCCGACTATAGTGAGGGCGCCTCTCATGTGTTAACCGTCATTCATCAGATACTCGGCCATCATTTTTTTTTTGTCACGGCCCATATATATTTTAGTGCGGTTCTGATTATTTTTGTTTGACTTTCGGAAGTAGTGTGAATTGTGTTCGTTGTTGGTTAATTTTCTTGTGATTGTGTTCGTTGGTGGTTAATTTTCTTGTGAAGTTCCTTTTTGGTTAATTTTCTGACCGGCATTTTCTTTGACATTTTGGATTACTGGAAAACTACTGGTTGGTCGCTAATAGTCGGCAGAATTTCGAAGTTGGTTTGAAGGTAAATCAATGAGGCTTTAGGTACTTGTAACAACTTTTACAGATGTTATGTACTTGCCCCTTGCCCACATTTTGAAGATTTTTATTTTTACTCTAACGACATGCATTTGTTACTTGTTAGCAATCAGTGCCTGATACAAGTGCCTGATTCAGTAAAATAAAATTAAAATTTTCAGCTGTCAAGATTGAACCCACAGCCTCCCCATTGTCAAGCGAACGTCCCGTCCTAAAGATGCTACATCATAATGTTTTGGTAGTTGGCAAACAATTGAAATCTCAAAAGAAAATATAAATGTTAAATTGTCTTAACAATTATCATGAACCATGTTTTATACTCTAAATCCGTAATATGTATAAACAAACGAACATACATATTTTATATTCTAAAATCATCCTACATACGGAGTTGTCACAATTATAAACATAATTTGTATTATGCTGAGAATGATCACAAACCAAAGATTTTATGTTCAGAAGTCTGGAACAATCCGCGTCATGTGATGTGCCGCATTCCATTGTAGAATTTTCCGCTACGAGATATTATAATGGTGCAAAATATTATTTCAGTGGAAATTCTTGTAAGAATAACGTAACAAAGTAACAATTCAACGGAATCCAGTAGGTAATAGGCATGCAGTTGCCCCATGTAATGTATGTAGGTAGGTATAATATAATTATATTAAGTATGTATCTTGAAGTCTTTTTTACAACATTATTGACAGGGAGTGTAAAAATTGTCGAAGAATATGAAAATTCCAACGTGCTTTTTGTCCACCACGTAACAGCTTTTGCTACTTTTGTATGACTTTAAAGCACATTCTTCTACAAATCTACATCTATGCTGATCTGGGAACGGAAAAGTTAGGTCAGAAAATTGCTGCGTCCGGGATTCAAACCGAGTACCTCCGGTTTGAGAGTCAGTACTCTTAACCAATCGGCATGCTTGCCTTAGTTTCTATTCTGTCACTAGCAGGTTGCATATTATAAGTGCTTCTCCGCGGAAAATTGATCATAACATAAGTGTCAAGATAGGTTTAAATAGGCTTGCCAAACGTCCCGAATTGGCCGGGACAGTCCCGAATTTCAGGGGGTGTCCCGGCGTCCCGTTCAGTTTTTCATTTTGGGGCGTTTTGTCCCGAATTTCCGTTATTGTCCCAGGGGGGTCGCGTCCCGAATCGACATTTCGGATATTTGGCAAGCCTAGGTTTAAATTGTTTAGATTTATCCTGAACGAATAAGGTTCGTTCTCGAAACTGCTGGCTTTCTCCTATCCTGTCCTTCTTTGTTTTCGGGACGATAAGACCTTAAGCAGTTAGGTACAGTTCCTTCTATCAAACCTCTGGGAAAAAGTTTTAGACGTTGGGTTTATGGCACGCAGACCTGCCCCTCATAATCTATCCGGTGACCAACTTAGTTGACAGGGCTGACTAGTCCTACTTGTTCATGTCAGAGTGAACTGTGTAGTGCTCTCTGAATTATATTATAGTCATCTATAAATTGTAGTCCTCTGTAAATTGAATTGTAGTTCTCCATAAATTGTTAGTCCTATGTCTGTGACAAATCGCTAATAGTCGAGGCGAGTATTAGAAAACCATTTTTTTTTCTCTCTCTCTTCTTTGGTGACACAGTTTGTGTGTGCCTCCTGACCAATGTGCCGTGACGAGACCAAATCCGAGGGACAAGGTGTGACTGCAATGCACTGGTTATATTGGAACATGAAGAAGAATGGTAAAGAGGAGAAGAAGAAATTGATATTTCAGCTTCATTTAATCGAAGAAGGAGGAAGAAGAATAAGAAAGAAGATACTGAGGTTTTTTTTTAAGAGGTTTGACAGAGGGAACTGTAACTGCTATGGTCTTATCGTCCCGAAATCGAAGAGAGAAGGAAGACAGGATAGGAGAAAGCCAGCCGTTCGGAGAACGAACATTATCCCATCAGGATAAAATCCGCCCCGGGCGGGAATCGAACCCGCGGCCTAGCGCTTACAAGGCAGACGCACTACCAACTAAGCTAACTAGGCTGGCAAAGGTCAAATTTTAAAGTGTAAATTTCGGTACATTTTATTGAGAAAAATGTCTTCAATGATTATAGTAGTTCATGTTTTCTAAAATTACTTGGAAAAGGTAGAACAATAATTAATAATCTATCGGGGATCTCCGGTTCAATTCCCGGTAAAGTAAAAAAATAAATAAAAAATTTGTGCTTGTACAAATGTACATTTTTCGGGAATTTAAGAATCGAATGTGTCTACTACATCTGAACTGTTTTAAGGTACCCTCGCTGAAATAAAATGAGAAAAGTGAATCTCAGTCAAACTGACTTCGAAAAATGATTATTGGTGAAGTGGGGTTTGTGATCAATTGTTGAGGGTGTGTCAAGATAGGTTTAAATTGTTTAGATTTATCCTGAACGAATAAGGTTCGTTCTCGAAACTGCTGGCTTTCTCCTATCCTGTCCTTTCTTTTCGGGACGATAAGACCTTAAGCAGTTAGGTACAGTTCCTTCTATCAAACCTCTGGGAAAAAGTTTAGACGTTGGGTTTATGGCACGCAGACCTGCCCCTCATAATCTATCCGGTGACCAACTTATATTGACAGGGCTGACTAGTCCTACTTGTTCATGTCAGAGTGAACTGTGTAGTGCTCTCTGAATTATAGTCATCTATAAATTGTAGTCCTCTGTAAATTGAATTGTAGTTCTCCATAAATTGTTAGCCCTATGTCTGTGACAAATCGCTAATAGTCGAGGCGAGTATTAGAAAACCATTTTTTTTCTCTTTGGTGACACAGTTTGTGTGTGCCTCCTGACCAATGTGCCGTGACGAGACCAAATCCGAGTGACAAGGTGTGACTGCAATGCACTGGTTATATTGGAACAAGAAGAAGAAGAAGAAGAAGAACGGTAAAGAGGAGAAGAAGAATTGAGAAGAAGAAATTGATATTTCTGCTTTATTTATACGGCGGCCAGTTTTCGACCAAAAATTTTCCATCTTAAAATACTCCCCGTGTAATAAGGAATCATATAAAGTATGAAAAAAATTGATTTTTTTTTTCGAAGCAACATTGACTTTGGTTGATATCTGGATGAGTGACTGTCCGATTTTTACCAAATTGTTACAGTCGCCTCCTTGGACCATACCATACTGAGGAGAAGATGAAAAGGAAGAGGAGAGAAAGAGAAAAAGGACATAGTTGTCGTTCCTGTCGCTGAAAAACAGAAATTCCAAGTATTCGTCGTCGAATACTAAAAAAAGTGGGCCGACATTTTTGAAAAGTGGGATTGGTCTTTGGGCCCTCAATCTCTTCATGTAGGTTCCTATACATATCTACAGACATAACACGGCAATTATTGCGTGTGGTCTTCACGTCAGAATCAAAGAATGCACTTTTGGGTGACATCCATCCATTCATGGTTTTTTAGATGGCCCATTCTTTTATCCATTCATTCGACTGTATTCTTTTGTTTGTATTGTTCCAATGATTCATATTGTTTTATTGTTCTAAATGAAATCGGTCTCTTTACATTGCCGATATTGTCAGTGTTATCAAGCGTCTTTATTGTGAGGGCTTATCAGTTCTATTGAGGTTTGAGGTATTGAGTGATAATCAGGAATTCTGGATGACTTGAAGCTTGTTGGAAATAAATTTTGGCAGCCCGAAATCGAAGAGACAGGAAAGACAGAATAGAAGAAAGCCAGGCCTTCCAAGAACTAACCTTATCTGTTCAGGATAAAATCCGTCTCTGGCGGGAATCAAAGCCGCGACCTAGCGCTTACAATGCAGACGCGCTACCCTCCAAGATGTGTCAAGATAGGTTTAAATTGTTTAGATTTATCCTGAACGAATAAGGTTCGTTCTCGAAACTGCTGGCTTTCTCCTATCCTGTCCTTCTTTGTTTTCGGGACGATAAGACCTTAAGCAGTTAGGTACAGTTCCTTCTATCAAACCTCTGGGAAAAAGTTTTAGACGTTGGGTTTATGGCACGCAGACCTGCCCCTCATAATCTATCCGGTGACCAACTTAGTTGACAGGGCTGACTAGTCCTACTTGTTCATGTCAGAGTGAACTGTGTAGTGCTCTCTGAATTATATTATAGTCATCTATAAATTGTAGTCCTCTGTAAATTGAATTGTAGTTCTCCATAAATTGTTAGTCCTATGTCTGTGACAAATCGCTAATAGTCGAGGCGAGTATTAGAAAACCATTTTTTTTTCTCTCTCTCTTCTTTGGTGACACAGTTTGTGTGTGCCTCCTGACCAATGTGCCGTGACGAGACCAAATCCGAGTGACAAGGTGTGACTGCAATGCACTGGTTATATTGGAACAAGAAGAAGAAGAAGAAGGGTAATAAAGAGGAGAAGAAGAATTGAGAAGAAGAAATTGATATTTCTGCTTTATTTAATCGAAGAAGGAGGAAGAAGAATAAGAAAGAAGATACTGAGGAGCTGAAGAGAAATAAGGGTAATAGAAAGTAAAAAAATCTGGTGTGAACATCACACGACTTTCTATTACATTTACGAAATACGTAGGTATTTGAAAAAAAAAAAAAAAAATGAAAATTTTTCTAAGTCCCGAGCCTGAGCTGCTTACGGCGGCCAATTTTTGGTCGAAATTTTCCTATCTTAAAATACTCCCCATGTAATGAGGGATCATTAAAAAGTGTACGAAAATTGATCTTTTTTTTAATTTTTCTAAGTCCAAAATCGACCGCCTACGGCGGCCAGTTTTCGACCAAAAATTTTCTATCTTAAAATACTCCCCGTGTAATAAGGAATCATATAAAGTATGAAAAAAATTGAATTTTTTTTCGAAGCAACATTGACTTTGGTTGATATCTGGATGAGTGACTGTCCGATTTTTACCAAATTGTTCAGTCGCCTCCTTGAGATCTACCTAGGGTGACCATAATTTTTTTGGCCCAAAGCGGGACGCAGTCCTTTTTGGACGAGGGGGGGGGGGGGGGGGGCAAACATATTTTATTACCCGCGTAGGCTTAGCTCCTGATTTGTATCAGTTAGGATAGGTAACCTATGTTACCAACCTTAGGTACCTATGTTACAACCTGCCTCTGCACTACACAGTCAATATACCTACATTTTATTTTCAAATATTTTGATACATAATATTGTACAATATTGGAATCGTAAAATGGATTTTTTCCCGAGCTCATTGCTCTCAATGATAATATTAGGTTCGGACCAGCTAAAGCGGGACAATATCGGGATTTTGGGCGAAAGCGGGACATTCTAGCGTCCCCAGAGGATTTCTCGGGACAGCGGGACCAGAGGCTCCAAAGCGGGACTGTCCCGCCGAAAGCGGGACGTATGGTCAGCCTAACCATACCATACTGAGGAGAAGATGAAAAGGAAGAGGAGAGAAAGAGAAAAAGGACACAGTTGTCGTTCCTGTCGCTGAAAAACAGAAATTCCAAGTATTCGTCGTCGAATACTAAAAAAAGTGGGCCTAATTCTTAGGCTAAAAAAAAGTGGGTCGACATTTTTGAAAAGTGGGATTGGTCTTTGTGCCCTCAATCTCTTCATGTAGGTTCCTATACATATCTACAGACATACCACGGCAATTATTGCCTGTGGTCTTCATATCAGAATCAAAGAATGCATTTTTGGGTGACATCCATCCATTCATGGTTTTTTAGATGGCCCATTCATTTATTCATTCATTCGACTGTATTCTTTTGTTTGTATTGTTCCAATGATTCATATTGTTTATTGTTCTAAAATCGGTCTCTTTACATTGCCGATATTGTCAGTGTTATCAAGCGTGTTTATTGTGAGGGCTTATCAGTTCTATTGAGGTTTGAGGTATTGAGTGATAATCAGGAATTCTGGATGACTTGAAGCTTGTTGAAAATACGTTTTGGCAGCCCAAAATGTAATTTTTGGCTTATTTTCCTGCTTAGTAACTGCGTTGAAACTTGAACCTAATATGTAATTAGGTATGTACCTAAGTAACTATGTTAGTGTTAGGTAACTTTTATAGTCCGACTTCTCTAGACTCTTGATGATTTCGGAGAGAGAAATCCGCAACAAATTGGTTCTAATAATCATTATATCTGAATGTTCTAAAATCAATAAATTATGTGAATATTCTAAAATCAATGAGACCATTAGAAATATCATAGCTAGTATGTCAGTGGAGTGGTATGAAATTTTCAGAAAGGGGAAGCTAGAAACCCAAATACAGTAGAAAGAAAGGAAAGCATGTGTTTCCCCAACTTCCATTTAGTCCATTAGAAAATCAATCGATGAGTTGTTGAATCATCGATATGTACAGGGTGTTATGGATAATATGGGGCGTGATTTTATAATCCAATATTCACCTGACTTGCCCTGTAATATCCGAAATACACCGAGGAAGTCCGAAGAAGATTTACCTATGTTCCCATCCTCAGAATTTAACGGGACTTTACCGTTTTGTAGTGGTACGACAACCTTACAACTAACATGTGGACTGGCCTACAGTCTTATGTGAACTGGTAGTCCATTTTCGGGGTGTTTTTCAGAACCCCCAAGTGTCATTTTTAGGGTAGGTACATATACATATAGAGAGTTTCAGAACATTGAGCAGTTAGGTAAGGGTCAGAGCTTCTCTTGTTATTTCTTATGGGGCTGGCCATATGAAATGATCTGACGCTCTCTGGTTTCAAACGGGGTAAGAGATTTCGTATATCGTCCATGCAACAGCTTATTTGGATTTTTTTATTTATTTATTTATCTCTGGTTTCAAACGGGGTAAGAGATTTCGTATATCGTCCATGCAACAGCTTATTTGGATTTTTTTATTTATTTATTTATTTTTTTTTCTTTTCTTAGGTGTCTGATAATATGTGTTCAAAGAGTGTAAAAAGATTTACAGAACTGGTGATATTGTCCCCACTCCCACACACATTCCATAATTTCCATGTTTGAAGCTTTGAAGAGGTCTTTGCTCGAAGGGTTCATAATGTTCATACTGTTTTCCAATGAAAAATTACCCTTCTTTCATAGAGCTTCGCAGTTCGTCAATCCCATTTTGAGTTACCAGGTCATGTGTGTTAGAAGTTAGAATAGAATAGAATAGAAAAAAATAGAATACCTTCAGTCTACCTCGATTCTCCCCGGATGAGACTGAAAAGTTCCGTGCTATCCCTTTCGCCAGTCCGCAGTCCTTTCTTCTTTTGCTTTGCCATGTTCCCTGTAGGGGCTAAAAAACTCATCTGGTGATGAAAGAAAACTAATTTAGCGTCCCGTTTAAAAATTCAGGAGACTTCATAGGATATTGATGTCGAGAATGCCCCTTGCTCAGAGTTGAAGCAGAAAGCTCGTGTCTTTTAAGGCGCGACTACACTGAGACATCATGTATCAATGTATCATCATCACTCAGAAAAAAAAACTAGGGTGTCGGAAGCCCAATCGAGTGCCTGGGTTCCGGAACTCTATATCGGGAAGCTGGATACTACAATATAGCATTCCAGCAAACTAAATAAAATCAGGGGAAATAACCCAATAATAGAGTTCTTCCACCCTAATTATTGGCACCCTATCATTATTTTAAAAAACAAAAAAAAAAAAAAAAAAAAAAAAAAAAAAAACTCGGGTGTCGGAAGCCCAATCGAGTGCCTGGGTTCCGGAACTCTAATATTGAACTCTGTATCGGGAAGCTGGATACTACAATATATTAGCATTCCAGCAAACTAAATAAAATCAGGGGAAATAACCCAATAATAGAGTTCTTCCACCCTAATTATTGGCACCCTGTCATTATTTTTTTCCTCAATGTAATGGCGCCTTTACAGAGTTGAAGCTTTTCAAAAGCGCGCCGTCCCTTTTTAAAAGGGCCTGTCATACACTTTGTTTGCATAGCACACATACACTAACCCTTTTTTAAACTCAGGATAAACAAGGCTGTCTCAAGAGCTTAGGTATAACGCAGGTCAGAGGGTTGAAGCTTTTCAAAAGCGCGCCGTCCCTTTTTAAAAGGGCCTGTCATACACTTTGTTTGCATAGCACACATACACTAACCCTTTTTTAAACTCAGGATAAACAAGGCTGTCTCAAGAGCTTAGGTATAACGCAGGTCAGAGGGTCTCCAGGAGCCTGTCATACAGGCAGGTACATAGGTACTGATTTTCTGTAATCACTACGGGCTAAAAAATTCCCGGAGGGACGGACCCTGCTTGTTTAAACTCGGGATAAACAAGGCTGTCTCAAGAGCTTTAGGTATAACGTAGGTCAGAGGGTCTCCAGGACTCCGGGTTTCAAAAAGAGAGCATCATTTTATCATAACTAGTATGTCAGTGGAGTGGTATGAAATTTTCAGAAAGGGGAAGCTAGAAACCCAAATACAGTAGAAAGAAAGGAAAGCAGTGTTTCCCCAACTTCCATTTAGGATTCGCCTCTGATATTTGTGTAAATATCTGATGAGATGAGATAGGTTACGAGGGTCAGTACTGAGTTTTGTGCAAAGTTTATGTCATATTATAACGTCCTATTATCCCAGGGGATAAAAAGGTCAGCCTTGTGTGTAAAAGTTTGCATAGTTGATAAACTCCTACCCAATGACTAGGGTCAGTTTTGATGGAAAAACATCCATCGTTCCCACAGGATTTGGGGCAGATTGATAAAAAGCTTCAAATTCTACTTTTGGAATTTGGATAGTTCGTCGAACTCTTGAGAAGTAAAATTCCGAATACAAAACCTTTAAGCTGCGTTCCTGAAAAGCAAAACTTTTTTCAAAGGTTTTTTTTTTGAAGAGGTTTGACAGAGGGAACTGTAACTGCTATGGTCTTATCGTCCCGAAATCGAAGAGAGAAGGAAGACAGGATAGGAGAAAGCCAGCCGTTCCGAGAACGAACATTATCCCATCAGGATAAAATCCGCCCCGGGCGGGAATCGAACCCGCTTTCAAAGGTTTGATAGAGAGAACTGTGATCTTGATTTTTCAAGTGAGTGGGTGGGTGGTTCTTGTTGGTTTTGTTCTTCACCTGTTTCGTAACAATTATCTTGAGGACTAGGGCCAATATAGTTTGAGGACTACAAGTTAAGTCTCTCTGTCTCTGTGAAGTTTGTGATTTATTCCATTCTGGTTTGGATGATCCTATTAGGGATATGATAGGGAGAAGTTATAATGGGAGTTCAATGAATGGGGCGTAGTGAAGTAGGGAGAAAAGTGCGACTAGTCAAAATTAGCCCTGAAGGTATACTAACTGCTAGAGTCCTCTGTGAAATCGAATGAGGCTCAGTGAATACCTTACTTAACTACGTAAGTGAGCACATCTTAGTGCAAGCTTGAGTGCTCAACAGTCCTAAGGTTAGGAAAAGGTCAGCCTTGTGTGTGAAAGTTTGCATAGTTGATAAACTCCTACCCAATGACTAGGGTCAGTTTTGATGGAAAAACATCCATCATTCCCACAGGATTTGGGGCAGATTGATAAAAAGCTTCAAATTCTACTCTTTTGGAATTTGGATAGTTCGAACTCTTGAGAAGTAAAATACCGAATACAAGATCTTTAAGCTGTGTTCCTGAAAAGCAAAACTTTTTTCAAAGGTTTGATAGAGAGAACTGTGATCTTGATTTTTCAAGTGAGTGGGTGGGTGGTTCTTGTTGGTTTTGTTCTTCACCTGTTTCGTAACAATTATCTTGAGGACTAGGGCCAATAGTTTGAGGACGACAAGTTAGTCTCTCTGTCTCTGTGAAGTTTGTGGTTTATTCCATTCTGGTTTGGATGATCCTATTATTATGGAGATTTTTTTAAAGACCCCTTTCAGTTTCTTGGACCACTTTTTTTACTGTCTCTCATAAAGTCTCTCATAAAAAGTGTGTCTTTTCTTCGTCATTTTATTAAACATGGTGATTTTTTTTTTTTTTCAAATTAATTTAATAGGATAAGGAAAGTCGTGTGATGTTCACACCAGATTTTTTTTTTTATGCTACGAAGTGGTATTTTTTGGGGGTATCAAATTATGCTTCTTTGAATTCCAATACTTTTTGGCAGACGTATTTCTACTTTCTATCCAGGTACCAATGGGCGTATTTCTAATTTTCTACTTTCTTTGTAATGAAGGGCTCATTTAAGACACAAAGGGTCATCTTGTTTACCATCTTGAGGTTTGCCAGCAATACCAGCATGGAGGACACTTGTGTCATCTAAGGTGGAGATTTTTTTTTTTTTTTGTTCTTTTAGTATCACGGATTTGTTTCTTTGTTGAGGTTTAGTATTTCGGGATTGAATCGTAAAAGGAAAAGTCAAGAAAGTTTGACCGCGCTACTAGAGATATTATATGCCACAGAGAAAGTAGTCGTTTTCAGGTAGTTGTAGAGGGAAAACCACAAATGACGGAAGAAAACGGATGGAATGTGTGTGTTGGGGCATGAAAGTAGACCAAGTTGAAAAAAAAATCAATGATGTTACTATGGGGTATCAAATTATGCTTCTTTGAATTCCAATACTTTTTGGCAGACGTATTTCTACTTTCTATCCAGGTACCAATGGGCGTAACTATTTCTAATTTTCTACTTTCTTTGTAATGAAGGGCTCATTTAAGACACAAAGGGTCATCTTGTTTACCATATTGAGGTTTGCCACTAATACCAGCATGGAGGACACTTGTGTCATTGTTGTAGAAGACTATTATACTAACTTCCTTTACTCTTGCTATTGTGTGTACCAGCATAATGAGAGGGGAGATTGTTTTGGTTTTCTTTTACATAATAAATGTCTCTACTTGTCTTCTTGATGATGCAATTGTGTCACTAGATTTGATCTAGATATTCTTGGCCTTCATCACCTTAAAACAAATGTTTTTTTTTTTTCTATTACATTATGTAGAATCAAGACAGAAGCAAGAATTTTAATGAAATAAATAATTCAAACCGTTCCTGAAAAGTACCATTGGGGGTACTTATATAGGAACAAAAGGAAGATATTTTTATAGTTACGTTAAAATAAACCATTCTCATCATTATAAAAATGTAAAAAAAAAAAAAAAAAAATGCTAGAAACTGAATTACTCTGGATACATTTTCTTTCATGGGTCTGTGGCATAGCATGTCTATTTTAGTATGTCCCTTCTCGGACAAGATAGAGATTCAATACTAAATTTTCTTCTCCTCTTTTCCGGACAAGAAAGAGACGTTATTTTAACCCTTCGGGTGTTGGTACTTTCTCATTAAGTAACTTTTCCATTTAGGTGGTTTTTCTCTCGAAACTCGAAAGCAGGGTTCACACTTGTGTTGAAAATGTCGGACAACAATGTTGTCTACGACAATGTTTCCTAAATGCACGTCCACATTATAAATAACAGAGACCTGCAGTTCCTTTTAAAGCAGGGTTCACACTTGTGTTGAAAATGTCGGACAACAATGTTGTCTACGACAATGTTTCCTAAATGTGGACGTGATACGACAGTTACCCAACACATCCACTTAGGAAACATTGTTGTGCAACATTATCGTGCGACATTTCCAACATAAGTTTGGACCCTGCTTTAAAAGAAACTGCAGGTCTCTGTTGTTTATAGTGTGGATATGTTTCAATCTCTGGCCACCATCGAACGATTGTGTGGACGCTACCTATATCAATGAAAGTGAAACCACGAGACCATCTGATCAGAGAAATGATCTGATTGAAATCAGAGTGATTACTGATCTAGTGAGAATCAAACAGAAAACCGGCCGTTCCGTTAATGACCGTAATGAATTTGTGATCCTAGGATGCAGAGCTGTCCAATACACTCGTACTACTGCAGAGTCACGGCCCACTTTAGATTCACGGTCCTCTAATGAAGACTGTCGGTGGGCCGTAGATGCAGAACTGTCCAATACACTCGTACTACTGCAGAGTCACGGCCCACTTTAGATTCACGGTCCTCTAATGAAGACTGTCGGTGGGCGGTATATACGAATAAGAATAGTATAGAAAAATTACTAATCCTGCCTTAGCAGCACAGTGAATGGATAAAGCGGTGTCTGTGAATTGCGGACAACCGACCCAAAAGGTTACCAAAGTGCGGACAGAAGGAAAAAGGGATCTGTCCGCAATTAGGTATCAGTGTATCAGCCGGATAAAGAACTTATTTAGTACGTACTCAACTTGGAGAGCGGGTTTGAATCCCAATTTAGGAATGCAATTTAATTTTCCCAAATTTGATTAGGGATTTTACGTGGGTATTGGCTCATTTTTGGACAAGAGCTACCTAGTAGATACCTGGTACATTGTCTCGTTCTTCATTTTAGTTTGTTCCTTATTATGAGTGGGAGTGCTTTAATTTTAATAAAATTTTAAGCGATTTTTGCCGCGCGACCCTGTCGCGCGGCAAAAGTCGCGTTGGTGGAAATCCACCTTAACTCAGTGGTCTATTGGGAAATGGTGCATTCGTGCAGTCACCGCTGGCTTAGATCACTTGGGCATGCAAGTGCATCACGTAATTCAAATACGTTGAATAATCACAATTACTTCAGAGTAGTTGGACCTTGTGCGATTTTGTCGCGCGACAGAGGTCGCGTTGGTGAAAACGCACCTTTAGACCGTCTGAACAGCCTCCGAAACGGTGCTTAACTCAATGGTCTATTGGGAAATGGTGCATTTGTGCAGTCACCGCTGGCTTAGATCACTTGTGCATACAAGTGCATCACGTAATTCAAATACGTTGAATAATCACAATTACTTCAGAGTAGTCGGACCGCTTGTCTCTGAGGCATTTGCCTACTTAAAGGACCTAAATTAGAATTAAAATTGCCTTATTTATACTTTTGATGTCGTGCAAGGACCAGGTAGTTCCATTACGCTTAGAGTTCACAACATGTAGGTAAGTATACTAGAGTGTATAATACGTATAATTGAGCGCGCAATCCGTAGAGTATAATATGTAATATTAGTTCCTAATCAAGAACGTATTACTTAATACCGGTAAAACTCTGATCCAGACATGTCTAAGCCGGATACCGGATTTATTTACACTGATATAGTTGCTATGGTTACTATCGGTGTGATAACAGTTATCTAATCTATCTTAGATGTAGAGCTAGACCTACTTAATACAAACAGAAAGACATGTCAATTTTGATGTGAGAAGTCCGGAGTATCTACTCGTATCACATCACCTTATTTATCACCTAGATATAATTATTTATGTTTATGTTTACCTAACATAGATATGGAATTATGTATTGAGTCCCATAGATAATTGTTTGATTTATTATGTTTAGTTTACCCCATATAGGTGTGGGTTATGGGAGTTATAATGGGAGTTCAATGAATGGGGCGTAGTGAAGTAGGGAGAAAAGTGCGACTAGTCAAAATTAGCCCTGGAGGTATACTAACTGCTAGAGTCCTTTGTGAAATCGAATGAGGCTCAGTGAATACCTTACTTACCTACGTGAGTGAGCACATCTTAGTCTTAGTGCAAGCTTGAGTGCTCAACAGTCCTAAGGTTAGGATTCTACATTCTACCATGTGTAATTGAATGAACGAAGTAAGTTCCATGTTTTAACTCGAGTTAGCATTTGTTCTTTCTTTACAAATTTCTTTTTCGCGGCATTCGTCCAAAAATCGTTTCCAAGATAATTGAATGAACGAAGTAAGTTCCATGTTTTAACTCGAGTTGGCATTTGTTCTTTCTTTACAAATTTCTTTTTCTCGGCATTCGTCCGAAAATCGTTTCCAAGGAAACTCTCCTCATCTAAATGGTTTGTGATTCAACCTATTGTCCACTAAATTGTTATTTATTTTATGTAATTACTAGCAGGTTACCCGTGCTTCGCCACGGTTTAGAATATTTTAGTAAAAGAAAAAATCTCCGTCAGTAGGAATCCTGACCAGAAAGAATGCTACCGTTGCACTACGCGCTCCCTATTGACTTCGCACTTCTATAGAATATGGTTTATGGTCGCGCTACGCGCTCCCCATCGACTTCTCACTTTGAGAGGTATTATACTAACTTCCTTTACTCTTGCTATTGTGTGTACCAGCATAATGAGAGGGGAGATTGTTTTGGTTTTCTTTTACATAATAAATATCTCTACTTGTCTTCTTGATGATGCAATTGTGTCATCAGATTTGATCTAGGTATTCTTGGCCTTCATCATCTTAAAACAAATGTTTTTTTTTCTATTACGTTATGTATTGAGAACCTATACAATCTAATCTAATTTATGACTTACGAGCTTATGACTTAATGAGAAATTATATTGGGATCAGTCCAAATGTTCAAAATCGGGAAATGGGACGAAATACCCTTTTCAGGGCCCGTTATCCCGGTTTGGATGAAATGGACTTCATCATAATATTAATGTATATAACTTATGTGATTAACATCATATATTAACTTATGTGATTTGAGTCTTGCAAGTGCAGATAATAAAAAGTACTAAAGTTCGTACCTGTGATAAAGTAACCCGATAATGAGAATTGGTAATTGACAAATCAATAACAAAACAACAGGCAAGTATAATTGAATTGATTCAAACAACAGTTAACCGAGTACATCACCTGAGTACGGTAGTGTTCAATTGATATCTGTAGGTATCAGGCGACAACCATTAACTGTTTGCCCCACATTTCAATCTGAACATCTTGATCAGTTATGATCAGTAATAAAAAAATATATAGCAATAAATGAATTACTGTATTTCTTATGCTGGCCACTTACGCTTAGACCGTATGAACGTGCGTGGCGGAAAAAGCTTCAGACCTAGATCCCCACATTTCAATCTGAACATCTTGATCAGTTATGATCAGTAACTCAGCACACTCAGCCTCGTGAGGAAAATGAGTAGCTATGTAATAAGACCTAGATCTCTCAGACCATCTGATAGACTTTCTTTGACATCACCCATTTGATTTACACAGGCCAGTACTTCTTAAACTCTGGATTAACTGAAAACTCTCTGTGGTAAAATCGGGCATTAGATCTCAAGCTATTTCCACCTCACCGGTTCTGACTGTCTGGCAGACCTGGACCTAGATCTCTCAGACCATCTGATAGACTTTCTTTGACATCACCCATTTGATTTACACAGGCCAGTACTTCTTAAACTCTGGATTACCTGAAAACTATCTGTGGTAAAATCGGGCATCAGATCTCAAGCTATTTCCACCTCACCCGTTCCAACTGTCTGGCAGACCTAGGTGTTAAGGTGCGTTCTCACCAACGCGACTTTTATCGTGCGACAGAGTCGCGTGACAAAAGTCGCATAGTGGAAACGTGTCGCGCGACACGAGAAAAAGTCGTGCGACCATGCGATTTTTATCCGATGAAAGTCGGTCCGGATCGGGAGCTGGATTATTGCGATATATGTATTTGGAAAAATCCTACAATGCTGCAGTGAGCACCAAAGTTGTGATATAGTAACACAAAGAAACTGCATTTATTTATTTAATAAAAAAAATATATAGCAATAAATGAATTACTGTATTTCTTATGCTGGCCACTCACGCTTAGACCGTATGAACGTGCGTGGCGGAAAAAGCTTCAGACCTAGGTCTCTCAGACAATCTGATAGACTTTCTTTGACATCACCCATTTGATTTACACTGGCCAGTACTTCTTAAAATCTGGATTAACTGAAACCTCTCTGTGATAAAATGGGGCATTAGATCTCAAGCTATTTCCACCTCACCCGTTCAGACTGTCTGGCAGACCTAGGTGTTAAGGTGCGTTCTCACCAACGCGACTTTTATCGTGCGACAGAGTCGCGCGTTGGATAGCTAATAAGCAAGACGGAAACACATGACTGCCCGAGCAATGAAAGAAAACAGATAGAAAGGAAGTTATGAAATATTTTGGACTTGAAGCGTCTGGGTCGTAGCATGCCCATCCCGTAGTGTGTCGTAGCATGCCCATCCCGTAGTGTGTCCCTGATCAGATGGGCGAGAAGAGACAGTACTCCCCATATAGGTGCTGACTTACACAAGAGCACCAGAAAGGAACTCGTTGAAATATTTGCAATCTGCAATTTGGGGGTATCAAATTATGCTTCTTTGAATTCCAATACTTTTTGGCAGATGGTATACATTTCTACTTTCTATCCAGGAACCAATGGGCGTACCGCGTACCTGTTTCTTATTTTCTACTTTCTTTGTAATAAAGGGCTCATTTAAGACACAAAGGGTCATCTTGTTTACCATCTTGAGGTTTGCCACCAATACCAGCATGGAGGACACTTGTGTCATCTTAAGGTGCATTGTTGTAGAAGACAATTATAATACCAACTTCCTTTACTCTTGCTATTGTGTGTACCAGCATAATGAGAGGGGAGATTGTTTTGGTTTTCTTTTATATACATACTAAATATCTCTACTTGTCTTCTTGATGATGCAATTGTGTCACCAGATTTGATCTAGGTATTCTTTGCCTTCATCATCTTAAAACAAATGTTTTTTTTTTCTATTACATTATGTATTGAGAACCTATACAATCTAATTTATGACTTAAGAGCTTATGTCTTCATGAGAAATTATTTTGGGATCAGTCCAAATGTTTAAAATCGGGAAATGGGGCGAAATACCCTTTTCAGGGTCCACTATCCCAGTTTGGATGAAATGGACTTCATCATGTATTAATGTTACCTCTACTTATGTGATTTGAGTCTTGCAAGTGAACTTGCAAAACTGTCTTTACCAGACAATAAAAAGTGCCAAAGTTCGTACCTGTAATAAAGTAACCTGATAATGAGAATTGGTAATTGACAAATCAATAACAAAACAACAGTCAAGTATAATTGAATTGAATCAAACAACAAAACGTAGAAGGTGTGATAGGGAATCAGAAACTAACTATGAAATTTGTAAGGTAAACTGGGATAATTTTTATAAATTTGAAAATTGTCATGCAATAATTATTTTATTTAGTATATTTACTGTTATTTCTCATTTTCGTTCATTTTTTTTAGGCGGGGCTTCGCGGGCCGCAAAAATGAGCTCGCGGGCCGGGGGTTGGACAAGCCTGCCTTAAACACTTTATCCGTTCCTACTCCTAGAAACACTAAACCGTTTCTCACTTCCCTTTAAATTTCTATTCAACTGATTTTTGATAGTGAATAAATTAGTCCGAATTAAGGTTTAGTGGTTCAGCCATTATCTTTGTTGGTCATCAGGTGACATTGTTAGTTGGTAGGACTGTTTTGTTTTCTATTCTATTTTTCTATGTGTGGGAGGATTCTAAGAGTTCTTCCGCTAAACCGAATGTGTGTGTTTTTTTTCGAATTTAATTCGCATTCTTTACTAGCCGAAATCCGTCGCTTCGCTCCGGGTTTTCGCTAGTAAATCCTTAAGGCATGGCCGTTCATGTCACTCATCCATTTAGTGGTCTTGTTCGGCGTAGCTTAACAAAAACGAACCGGAAAATAGCCTATAACCTTCACGGGAGTGCAAGCAATACGGGAGTGCAGGAGTTGACAAAGTTTCAGAGCAATCGGATGAGCGGTTTGGCCAGGCATAAATTTCGAACAAACACACACAAACAAATAGTCATTTTTATATATTAGATATCTATGTCATAAAATAACAAAATTGATATTGTGGACATAGAATATGTAATATAGTACCTACTTCACTTGTGTTTGGCGAGGCCAAATACTCGTACCTGTTTCATTCTATGTATTTGTTCCAGAAAACCTGAAAGTGATCTCCACGTTCTCAGTGGGACATGATCATCTTCACCTGGACCAGATCAAGTCCAGAGGTATTCGAGTGGGAACTGTGGGTCCTGTTTCATCTGATGCCGTAGCCGAGTTCAACATAGGCCTGGCAATAGCTGTGAGTAGGAGGTTTCAACAGGGTCACAACTGTATAGCAAGGTAAGTATAGTGGTTGTCAAATTTGAAATAAACAAGGTTACGCAGCTCACGGCCCCAAGGAGGTATCCGGTGGCAATTTGATGAGGGGAATTTTTTCCTTCCCCTCCAAAAATCATGAAATGGGGCCATTTTTCGAGGAGAAAGAAAAAAATCCCTTGCCAGCCTAGTTAGCTTGAAGGTTAGTTCGTCTGCCTTGTAAGCGCTAGGTCGCTATTTTGATTACCGCCCGGGGCGACAAAGTAAGTCTAATTTAGTTAGTCAGATAAGATTTGTTCTCGGAAGGGATGGCTTTCTCCTACCTTCCCCTCCAAAAATCATGAAATGGGGCCATTTTTCGAGGAGAAAGAAAAAAATCCCTTGCCAGCCTAGTTAGCTTGAAGGTTAGTGCGTCTGCCTTGTAAGCACTAGGTCGCTATTTTGATTCCCGCCCGGGGCGACAAAGTAAGTCTAATTTAGTTAGTCAGATAAGATTTGTTCTCGGAAGGGATGGCTTTCTCCGCTCCTGTCTTCCTTCTCTGTTCGCTTTAGGGACGATAAGACCTTAGCAGTTACTTCGGCGTAGCTTAACAAAAACGAACCGGAAAATAGCCTATAACCTTCACGGGAGTGCAAGCAATACGGGAGTGCAGGAGTTGACAAAATTTCAGAGCAATCGGATGAGCGGTTTGGCCAGGCATAAATTTCGAACAAACACACACACATTCATTTTTATATATTATATTCCTCAGTGGAACCGAGAAAAGCCAGCAGCACGCAATCACCGAGTTAATCACCCAGTCGGATACTAACCACACACAACGTTGCTTAGCGTCAATAATGCAACTGGTGTATTCTACGTGCTATAACCAGTAGCTTTACCAGGAGTAAGGTGTAAATATGATGTGGAACTTAGCTTACTTAGCCATTAGGCCCTTCTCCAGCGTGAGTCGCTGAGTAGCGTCTATCAAATAAACTTTCCACTTACTTGAGTTCAGCGAGTAGCGCCTCTCCCTGAGCGATAGTACTATGGCAAGCGTCCAGTGAGGCCGCTCTCTGCTGCGACCATTGATCCAGGAGTCGCTGAGTAGCGTCTAAACTCTCTGGTGCTTCCTCACAAGCGTCCTTCTCCACGCGTAGCTCATCCAGCCAACTCTCCAGCTGTGGAGGAGAAATAGATAATAGAGTGACTATTGTGAGGAACAGAGTAAATAATGTGAGCTGTAAAGTCCCGTTAAGGCCTGTCCCACTTGTCGTTGGGGGAAAAAAATCGTGTCGTGTGTAGTGGGAACACTCTCATTTAAATTACATTGCCTACAGGACATTCTTGAAAAAATCGGATGAAACTCACAAGTGGGAACGGGTCCTTACCGAGTATCTTGCTCAGAAAAAGGACACCCCAAAAGACCAATATTTCTTAATGAGCATAATTCTTTGGTGTACATTTTTTGCCACAGTAGATAGATTCGTAGAAGCCCATCCCATCCTTTTTAGGGCTGTTTGCCCCTAAATCTAATCCTCAGAGTGACAAGGAATGGAGTGTGCCTGAAGGCATGTGATGTGTTCCACTCGACCCCGAAAAATCTCATTATTTGACGGTTCCCATGATTCGACTCACCTCTTTCTCGTGCGTATAGAAGTGTACGGCCAAGTCGAGTCTGCGGCGTCTCTGCTCGACGCGCGCGGCAAATGACGTCACGTGCGTCTCGAGTTCGTGCGCCACGGCGTAGATTTCATCCGCATTACACTCGCCAGTTTGCGCCAGCTCCTCGGCTGCGGTCAGGAGCTTCTCGGAGTTGGTGTATGTGTTCTGAGAACAAAAAGAAGCAAAGGATATGTAGATTAATACAAACGTGTTCTGGGAGTAAATAGGTTCAAGAATGGTATCCAAGCGCACTCAGGCCATCATTATGTAATTTAGGGTGGACGATATCATTATCGTGGCAACAAAGTCAACACGAAGACTCAACTTTAACTAATGGTACTACCAACAATGTCAGTCATGATATTAAAACGGTACTCTTGCTCAATGCTCACGATTGTGGTGCGGAGATATGAAATTATATCATTAGTATCATTACCAGAGAAGTTCAGAATAGGGCACTTTATTGGATTTTTGAGGACTTTTTACATAGGAATCGACCTTCCATGCTAAATGTTTTCCCAAATGCATGGCCACTATCTAAGTACGGTTCTTTTTTTTTTCTTAAAGTTATATTTTACCCAAAAATGCTTAAAATATGGCAAATCAAGCAAAAAAGTTAAATAAGCCTTTTAAGGCATTTTTTCCAAATTTTGCTAAAATATGGCAAAAATAGTATGGCGCCATGACAATATGGCATTTGAACTTCCTTGATCATTACTCATTACGATGGGACAAATATTTTGGTCCGGAAATCCGAATTCTGACCGGGAGCCAAGTGTTTGTTCAGAAAAATTCCCGGTCGGGATTCGAACCCAGTGTGTACCTCCGTGTCGAGAATCACTGCTCCACTAAGATACATTAAGGAGCGCGGTAGCGCTCCGCCCCGCCAAGTCAAAAAAGTTTGACCGCGCTACTAGAGATATTATACGCGATATACAGATGTGGGGCTGAACAGTTTTGTTTAAACACCCTGTATACAACCTGTTTCCAATGTTTCCCATATATTTCTGGCTCCCGTATGTTTCTTATCACCTCACACAATCCCAAATCACTTGTTCATATTTGTACAAGTACAATTATTTGGTTGATATTTGTACAAGTACAATTATTTGGTTGTTTACTCGTACTACAGGTGGATAGGTTACAGTTGGGCACTGAGATTGTAATAAACAGAATACAACTGTACTGAAAACAATAAGTTGGTTAAATCTGTGACCATAAGATGTGTCCAAACATAGTCGACGTTGAACGACGGTCGATCGACGTTGATCGACGATGAACGATGGTTGATCGACGTTGAACGATGGTTGATCGACGGCCGTCGACTATGTGTGGACACACCTTTCGACTTTAATCTACTGAATTGCCCTCACGAGACTGATTGCACCCCGATAACAATAAGCAGTGAAGTACACAGTCCGAATGCCGCTAAGTTTGGAATTATCTACCTCATCCTTATCTATCCTAATTTAAACCAATATTCTGTGGGTTTTGGCAACATTACAGACACCATTACACCAACATATTTGAATTTTTCTTCTTGGTCCATGTGCAATTTCTAGTTCGCCAATGAAGTCTGATGGAATTCATTCTACTTCGCCAATCTGCTCTGATGAATCCTCTGATGAAATTCATCTTGTATCCTTTTCTTGATATAGTTCAATTTTTTGCTGATAATGTTGTTCATTTCTTCATCCTGTGGTTTAGTCAATCCTGGCCGGGGAATGACTCAGCAATATTCGGGTGGGTGGCATTTTATTTTCGTGTCAAGTTAAGGAAGACGATACGTTCGGCCTGTTTCTGTTTCCCGTGTGTGAGGTGTTACTGTCTGGTGCCATATTATGATGGGGACCATAATTTCAAGGAAAATCTTTTCAATAGTGAGTTTTTGCAACCAAAATTAGCGTCCCGTTAAAGGAACTCTTTAACTTTTTTTTGACGAAACCTCGTCTCTGCGCATGTGCAGAAACGAGTTTTCCTCAAAATTACGTCTTACGTTTCGGTTATCGTAACGTAAGTTGACGGTGCAATATCTCTCAAAATTTGCCACTCTTTCCAATGTTGTGTTTCTTGCAGAAGTCTGGTGCGGATTTTGGCCCGCAGACTTGCCATTTCTTCTACGACCTTGGGGCCAGGTTATTACCAATTCTAAAAATAAAAAAAAATAGGGAATTTTGACCATGGTGCCATATTATGATGGGGACCATAATTTCGAGGATTAACTTTTCAATAGCGAGTTTTTGCAACCAAAATTAGTGAGTTTTGCTAAAACCATACTTTAAGGGGACCATAATTTCAAGGAAAATCTTTTCAATAGTGAGTTTTTGCAACCAAAATTAGCGTTCCGTTAAAGGAACTCTTTAACTTTATTTGACGAAAACTGGTATCCGCGCATGTGCAGTTGTGCAGAAACGAGTTTTCGTCAAAATTACGTCTTACGATTCGGTTATCGTAACGCAAGTTGACGGTGCAATATCTCTCAAAATTTGCCACTCTTTCCAATGTTGTGTTTCTTGCAGAAGTCTAGTGCGGATTTTGGCCCACAGACTTGCCATTTCTTCTATGACCTTGGGGCCAGGTTATTACCAATTCTAAAAAAAAAGGAATTTTGGCCCATAGACTTTTCACTTCCTTCACGACCTTGTCTAGGTCATTACCAATTTGGACTTGAAGCGTCTGGGTCGTAGCATGCCCATCCCGTAGTGTGTCGTAGCATGCCCATCCCGTAGTGTGTCCCTGATCAGATGGGTGAGAAGAGACAGTACTCCCCATTTAGGTGCTGGCTTACACATCAAGAGCACCAGAAAGGAACTCGTTGAAATATTTGCAATCTGCAACTTGCGTTGAAATGGAAGTACAAAGTTTTGTCAATGGCCGAGTATTGGAACTTTCTGTATGGCAAGCAATTTACGCTTATCGCTTATTTTTCTGGGTGCCAATCGAAACAATTTAAACAAAGTTGGGAACAGCTCATCTCTTGGTTGGATAGCTAATAAGCAAGACGGAAACACATGACTGCCCGAGCAATGAAAGAAAACAGATAGAAAGGAAGTTATGAAATATTCTACCTACACCCTGGTGAACTTAGCCAGAACTGCATAACAATGGAAGTTGGCCATCTGAGTCCAAGTGAGAATGCCTTGGAATAGACAAGGTCGTGAAGGAAATGACAAGTCTATGGGTCAAAATTCCCTATTTTTTTATTTTTAGAATTGATAATAACCTGGCCTCAAGGTCGTAGAAGAAATGGCAAGTCTGTGGGCCAAAATCTTTTTTTTATTTATTTAAACAGGTCTTGATTATTGTTCCATAAAATGTAATGTTATTACCAATCAAATATATAAAACCTTGTTTAGACTGCGAGAGTAAAGGGACTTTTCAGTCCTATGCTGGTAGTATAAACAAGGTATATTCTATTCTACTCTATTCTATTCAAAATCCGCACTAGAGCACTAGACTTCTGCAAGAAACACAACATTGGAAAGAGTGGCAAATTTTGAGAGATATTGCACATTGCACCGTCAACTTACGTTCGTTACGATAACCGAAACGTCAGACGTAATTTTGAGGAAAAGTCGTTTCTGCACATGCGCAGAGACGAGGTTTCGTCAAATAAAGTTAAAGAGTTCCTTTAACGGGACGCTAATTTTGGTTGCAAAAACTCACTATTGAAAAGATTTTCCTTGAAATTATGGTCCCATAAAGTATGGTGTTAGCAAAACTCACTAATTTTGGTTGCAAAAACTCGCTATTGAAAAGTTAATCCTCGAAATTATGGTCCCCATCATAATATGGCACCAGACAGTAACACCTCACACACGAGAAACAAACAGGCCAAACGTATCGTCTTTCTTAACTTGACACGAAAATAAAATGCCACCCACCCGAATATTACTGAGTCATTCCCCGGCCAGGATTGACTAAACCACAGGATGAAGAAATTAACAACATTATCAGCAAAAAAAATTGAACTATATCAAGAAAAGGATACAAGATGAATTTCATCAGAGGATTCATCAGAGCAGATTGGCGAATTTCATCCGACTACATTGGCAAACTAGAAATTGCACATGCACCAAGAAGAAAGATTCAAATATGTTGGTGTAATGGTGTCTGTAATGTTGCCAAAACCCACAGAATATTGGTTTAAATTAGGATAGATGAGGTCAATATTGCTGAGTCATTCCCCGGCCAGGATTGACTAAACCACAGGATGAAGAAATGAACAACATTATCAGCAAAAAATTGAACTATATATCAAGAAAAGGATACAAGATGAATTTCATCAGAGGATTCATCAGAGCAGATTGGCGAAGTAGAATGAATTTCATCCGACTACATTGGCAAACTAGAAATTGCACATGCACCAAGAAGAAAGATTCAAATATGTTGGTATAATAGTGTCTGTAATGTTGCCAAAACCCACAGAATATTGGTTTAAATTAGGATAGATGACGTGGATAAGGTAGATGAGGTAGATAATTCCAAACTTAGCGGCATTCGGACTGTGTACTTCACTGCTTATTGTTAGCGGGGTGCAATCAGTCTCGTGAGGGCAATTCAGTAGATTAAAGTCCAAAGGTGTGTCCACACATAGTCGACGGCCGTCGATCAACCATCGTTCAACGTCGATCAACTATCGTTCAACGTCGATCGACCATCGTTCAACGTCGATCAACCATCGTTCAACGTCGATCGACCATCGTTCAACGTCGATCGACCATCGTTCAACGTCGATCGACGGGTCGTCGACTATGTTTGGACACATCTTATGGTCACAGATTTACGTCATTTGCCGCGCGCGTCGAGCAGAGACGCCGCAGACTCGACTTGGCCGTACACTTCTATACGCACGAGAAAGAGGTGAGTCGAATATTAGGGACTATAATGAAATGTGGAATAATGGGAACTGGAAACCTCCGTGGCCTAGTGGGTATCACATTTGGTTTGCACGCAGGAGGCCCGGGTTCGATTCCCGGCGGGGTCGAGGTTTTTTTTTCGGCTCTGTGCGTGGAGTTCGGGGTGCATTCAGCCTCGTGAGGACACTACTCAAGTTACTTTAATCGAGTAGCGACCAGTAGCGACATTACCAGTGTAAAAAGATTATTGAAATGTGGAAATTGATTGCAAAGGAGGCACTCAGTAATGTTGTGACATCCACAAAAATTATGAAAAAGCTCTGCTTTACCACACAGAATTTGAGATTTGATTTGATTTTGATTGATTGGAATAATGGGAACTGTTGAATAATAGTGAGTCAATTCTTGATGCGCTGCGCCAGATAATGGGAACTAAAGTCAGTGCACCTGCCTCATAAACGCTAGATCTTGGGTTTGATTCCCACCCAAGTTGAACTTTATTCTTAACCTCACTTGGGCTCTATTAATGTAATGGCCTAGTCCTAGATCTAGAAGGCCAGACTATTGTCCTGCCTTTATTCTCTCTTCGATTTCGGTTCGGTTCGAAGGACAAAAACCTTACCAGTCACAGTTCCATCCCCTCTATCTAACCTTTTAGAAGAAAAAAAAAAATAATAATAATAATTATAACACCCGCAAAAAATGTTAAATACACAAAGAAATTTTGCTGGTTGATATTATGGGGCTCCCTTTAGGTGCCCTTTTTTCTGAGCAAAATCCCCAGTAATCAAACTTTAGAACTCACATTTCCTCTCTACCTCACAGCACTCACTCTTATTTTCTCCACAGCTGGAGAGTTGGCTGGATGAGCTACGCGTGGAGAAGGACGCTTGTGAGGAAGCACCGGAGAGCCTAGACGCTACTCAGCGACTCCTGGATCAATGGTCTCAACAAAGAGCGGCATCACTGGACGCTTGCCATAGTACTATCGCTCAGGGAGAGGCGCTGCTAGCTGAACTCAAGTAAGTTTAAAGTCTATTTGATAGATAAACACTTAACATCACGAAAAACTAGATAACATCCTTATTTAAAGCTCCCTACTTCACTTCCCGAAAAACTCTCCTAAGAACCCTAGTCATAAATAAAATAAGGTAAGCAACCTATGTACAACAGAAAAAGCACCCTTTAAATCCATGTGTGCAACAGAAAAGCGCCCTTTAAAATCTTGTTTACTCCTGAAAAAACACCCTTTGAAACTTCATTTACACCAGGTCTCAATGAACACTGAAGTTAAACTTTGTGCATAGTTAGTATCCGGATGGGTGATCATCTGGGTCTCTGGGTAATCGCGTGCTGTTGGCTTTTCCCGGTCCCACTCAGGGCACTCAGATTAGGTGATGATATTGTGAGGTGGCGGATAGCTTGTCGCCGAATGGAGAGTAAAACCTCCATCACTAAACCTTAGCAGTTATACAGGAAGAATTCTTACACCGATATTTATGAACAAAATGCTGGCTCTCAAGTTCGTGCTAAGCATAGTCTCAAGGCATTTGATTGGTCAATTTTGACTTGAGACTGATCTAAGAACGATCATTCTTGTTCATAAATACGAGTGTTTTAGAATCCTCCCACATATAGAAAAATAGAATAGAAAACAAAACAATCCTACCAACTAACAATGTCACCTGATGACCAACAAAGATAATGGCTGAACCACTAAACCTTAATTCGGACTAAATTATTCACTATCAAAAATCAGTTGAATAGAAATTTAAAGGGAAGTGAGAAACGGTTTAGTGTTTCTAGGAGTAGGAACGGATAAAGTGTTTAAGGCAGGCTTGTCCAACCCCCGGCCCGCGAGCTCATTTTTGGGCGCCCGCGAAGCCCCGCCTAAAAAAAATGAACGAAAATGAGAAATAACAGTAAATATACGTAACAATAATAATTATTGCATGACAATTTTCAAATTTATAAAAATTATCCCAGTTTACCTTACAAATTTCATAGTTAGTTCTGTGTTCCCTATCACACCTTCTACGTTTTTACGAAGACGTGAATGTCGATTGTCGTTATTCACGCACTTGTCAAGCTGCAGAGCTGTCCACAGAAATCGCCACTAGTGTCATCATGTGGTAAGGTTTTCATAATAAAATAAAATTATAGTTATAATTACATTACACCAGAGCCATCCCCCCCCGTGAGTTGAGTTTGCGGCCCGCCAACTCTCCTACCTGGGTCTCTTGCGGCCCTCGGGTGCCTAAGGTTGGACAACCCTGGTTTAAGGTGGTGGCATATTAGCCTGATTAAATTATACGATGAAAGATTATTGTTGATGCTGTACAAGTGTGGTGTTTCAAGAAATAATTTTTACTTTCTATTAGTACAGTTATATAGCTTCGCCATAATAGTAATGAGAAAGTATTTTATCGGTCCAAATTTTCTATTCGGTTTTTATTGAGGACCAAAGTGAGGATCATTCGAAAGAAAAATGAGGACATTTTCCAATACAAAATAATCTAAAGGGGGGGGAGGAAGGAAATTGATTCTCACCTGTTCAAATATATGAAAAAAATTTGCTTAAAGTTAAGGAAGTGGAGAAAAGTTGAGGTGAAAATGCCGGAAAACCGTTAACACCCTATTTCGTGTTTAATATAGGCCAGGCGGCGCGGCGCTTCGACTCTTGACATCTCGCGCGCCCGCTCCCCGGCACGCTTGATTGCTAAATAAATATGTGTGTTTCACTTCTGTGACTCCGACCGAGGCCCGTGTATATCAACCGACACCAGAGCAGAAGACATTCTGCTGTTGGCGTGGTCCTAATTCGAATTCCCTCACCCGCATAATACTCTAAGAGTTGCCTACATCCGCGACATGTAATCTAGAGGTCGCTGGTTCATTAGGAAATACGGTTTTATTTGATTAGCTCAGTACGTATGTGGATCTAATCAGCGTTTTCAACATTGTTCAAATCGCGTTACACAGTTATTTCGCTTTGGTGTAATCCTCTTTTGCATTTTGACAACGTTAATGAGGTGACATATTTTCTGTAAAGTGGATATTATCCTGATGCCTTTGGAAAACACTCACTCATCGTAATTAGCAAATATTTTACATCAGAAAAAGAGACACAATTAATTCAAAAAAATTAGAATACACATTTTACACAAAATTTGCACAAATTAAATTTAAAAACAAAAAAAAAAAAAAAAAAAAAAAAAAAAAAAAAAAAAAAAAAACAGCAGTTGTTTTCTTTTTACTCTGTGATTCACTCCATTTTTTCATGCATTTTATTTCGTATACAGGGTGTCTTCAAACTTCAAACCCGAATCACATCCTTATCGCTCCGGTAGTATAGGGGTTTAGCTACTACAGGGATGTTTTATTATGCCTGAATCATGGTGAGAAATTTTGAAATACTTTTTATATATACGTAATAGGTTTCTATCAGTCTTCGTCACCTCTTCTTCTTCTTTTTTCTTCGCCTTTTCCCGAGTGAAAACGGGGTAGGCGTTTTTCGTCAGCCTCTCAATCAGCCCTAACTAGGATGATTGCTTTGGGCTCACATTTGGTTTTGGCCACAAATTTTACGAGTGGATTTCCTTCGCACTCAACCTTTGCTATTTCTTTAGCAAGGGAAAATTCAGCCTGGTATTATACTCCCTGTTTAAAGTCCCCCAGCCAGACTAAGCTGGTCTACTCCCTGTTTGACATTGATGACCGCCCAAGCGTCCATCATATTTGTCCTACATTTCAGTTTCCATTGGCAGCCGATCCTCATCCTCCGTTATGTTTTGTGTTTTTATTTAGAAATATGTATGTATTTTTTTAGACATAGTTTCTATGTATTTAGAAATATTTATTATATGGACGTATTTTCTTATGTATTGTTTAGACATATTTTCTATGTACTACTTTTATTATGTATTTGGAAATATTTTAATACTTTGTACTGCATTCTTCACACATAAGACATAACACTAACTTCTCTTCTTCTTTCTTTTTTCGCGGGTCTTCTTGGCTGAACTAAGTATGTTCGGAGTTCAAGATGTTTGGGGCATGAAAACGACAACTACTACTATCTAGTGCTTACTGCAAATAGTAGTACAGTGAGCTACGTAACTGTAGAATCGAACCCAGGACCTCTGGTGTACAAGCCTACACCCACTCGACGGAGGTGGCTAATATAGATTCTTACACAAGGAAAAGATCCGTCACGTTGAAATAAAAAACACTCATTATTTACTTCAAGTGAAACTCCAACGCCTCACGTATGGAAAATCCCAGCTAGGTTCATAGGTTAAGGCAGACGAGATAATTTAAGGATTCCTTAAGTCAAAACGAGGAGGTAGCTAATAGGTGCTGCAGATGTTGAACAGCTGAACAATCAAGAAATTAAAAAAAGAAAAACTATTAAACAATTAAAAAATCAAGGGCCAGTTGCCATGCTGTTTTCTATTGAAAAACGACCCTTGTTAGATAATCCTTTTCAAATGCTATTTTCCTCCAATTTTGGCAAGTCACGGGCAACTTTTAAAAGAATCTTTAGGAGGAATTCCTGGTTCAACAACAACAACAAAAGAACCAGATTCTACAGATCTAAATAGGGTGCACTTAGGGCACCATTACTGAAGGTGTAATACTGTAATATAGGGCGTACTTAGGTTACCATTACTTAAGGTGTAATAAAGGGCGCACTTGAACCACCATTACTTAGGTGTAGGTAATATAGGGCGCACTTAGGCCAACATTGTAATATGGGCCGTAGTTAGGGCACATTACTGAAGTTGTAACATATGGCGCACTTGGATCATCATTACTTAAGTTGTAATATAGGGCAAACTTGGACCACCATTACTTAAGGTGTAATATAGGGCGCACTCAGGCCATCATTATGTAATTTAGGGTGGACGATATCATTATCGTGGCAACAAAGTCAACACGAAGACTCAACTTTAACTAACGGTACTACCAACAGTGTAAGTCATGATATTAAAATGGTATTCTTGCTCAATGCTCACGATTGTGGTGCGGAGATATGAAATTATATCATTACCAGAGAAGTTCAGAATAGGGCACTTATTTTTCCAAAATATGGCACTAAAAAACATGGCAATATGGCACTTATTTTGGGAAAATATGGCATTTATTTGTTCAAAACATGGCAAAATAAGCTATTTGTTTTTTACTTTCCTTATCCTATAGGAAGGAAAGTAATGTAATCAGGTCAAATTTTCGATGGTCAGTTTTTAGTGTCAAA
>NW_007378050.1:89747-164551 GCF_000475195.1 Diaphorina citri | reverse complement strand
CTGTTGTGGTTGAAAAAATGTCTTGTTGACCCGAATTCAAAGATACAGTTGATACGACTATGCTACCTGGAAAACTCTCTCTCTCCCTCCCTCCCTCCCTCTCTCTCCCTCCCTCCCTTTTTCCATATTCCTTCTCTGTCTGTTCATTATTAGCTCTTTCCTTTGCAGGTAAAAAGTTAGTTCAGCAGTCACCTCCTCCTACCTCTCTTTCTATCTCTCTCTCTCTCTCTCTCTCTCTCTCTCTCTCTCCTCTCTTTCTCACTCTCTCTTTTTCCTTATATGACCTCTCGAAGCAAAAATGTATTTGCGAAATTTGAATACCTACATAAGTAAGTACCCTATGTACTCGGTACTCTATCATGGTAATTGAATTATTGAAAAGTAGACGATGTATGAGAGAGGAGGAAGAAGAGGAGAGGAAATTGTAATATGATGATGGGCAAACGAATGAATAATGATGTCCTGGAAGAGAGAGAGAGAGAGAGAGAGGGTTTGAGAGGGAAGGACAAAGAGAGAGAGAGAGAGAGAGATTGAAAATTCCTATGCTTGTGAAAGGGGATTTGCAAAGACGGGGAGGGAGGGAGGGATAGAGAGAGAAAAGCGCACAGAGATGGGAATTTATAGGAGGAAAGAGAGAGAGAGAGAGAGAGAGTAGAGAAAGAATAAATCAAGGAAGTAGGTGAATAATATTAAGAAAGCTACAGAAAAGGGGAGGAAAGGGAGACAGAAATAGGACAGAAGTTGGTGTATGAAAAGGAAATGAGTCAAAGAAAATAGGTAAGGAAACAAAATGGGAAATGAGGAACCAGTGGCAACTTTGCCTAGGGGTATGGGGGTTGTCCATGCATAAATGTCTACCTACTGAGCTTTTATGCCAGAAGGCTTTTTTTAATGCAGAAGGTAGTTTAAAATTATGGGGGTTGTCCATGCATAAATGTCTACCTACTGAGCTTTTATGCCAGAAGGCTTTTTTTAATGCAGAAGGTAGTTTAAAATCATTCCCAAAAGAGTGGTGATATCTGAATTAGTTTCAAAGATACCTCGTAGATACTCGTATATGAGTTTTTGTAAAATACTACCAATACTTTTCAACTTCATATTTCAAGAGAAATTCAAAGCTTTACATATAAGTGAATTAATAAATGAAAATACCAATGTCAGCCTCCCTATCCCTAATAGTCCCTATTGAAACACAAATTATGAATTCTCATAATGTTCATAAATATCACGATAGCGCTGCAATTAATAATTTCAAATATAAATAAAGCATCAATTTCATGCAACGTTGCTTGTTGCATGCTTTGAATGATGTTGCTTGCAGTCCGACTGCAAATATTTCAGTCAAATGAACATAAAACATTTCTACTATGATTGTTCAGTGTTCACAGTTCACAATTAGTTTCAAAGATACCTAGTAGATACTCGTATATGAGTTTTTGTAAAATAGGTACTACCAATACTTTTCAACTTCATATTTCAAGAGAAATTCAAAGCTTCCAACTTATTTACATATAAGTGAATTTATAAATGAAAATACCAATGTCAGCCTCCCTATCCCTAATAGTCCCTATTGAAACACAAATTATGAATTCTCATAATGTTCATAAATATCACGATAGCGCTGCAATTAATAGTTTCAAATATAAATAAAGCATCAATTTCATGCAACGTTGCTTGTTGCATGCTTTAAATGATGTTGCTTGCAGTCCGACTGCAAATATTTCAGTCAAATGAACATAAAACATTTCTACTATGATTGTTCAGTGTTCACAGTTCATTACATATTTGGCAATAATTTGGAGTAGGAACGATGATGATGATGATGATGATGATGATGTGTTTTATAATAATCATCACCGATTTTGTACAGATGCTATGAAATACGTTCATAGCATCTGTACAAATTTGTTTTATAATAATCATCACCGATTTTGTACAGATGCTATGAAATACGTTCATAGCATCTGTACAAATTTCAATTCTGTAGAATATTCTGATAAAAAAAAAAAAAAATAGGTAGGTACCTATCTGTTTTAAATTACATTATAGCTATAAAAAGACGCTTGTGTCTATTACGCACGGGCATCTCTAACTCGTTCTTAGAAATATTACTCGGATTATATGCACATATGTAAAAAGGCCAAAATATGCATGAAATATGCACCATAAAATTGTCAAAATATGCAAAATAGTATGAATAGTCAAATATCTATTTGTACAAAACAAGTAGATTGGGTCTAATAGATCTTATCTATTGTTAGTTTGTTATAGATAATAAATTTAATATTTATAGATAAAATTTAAGTAAAACAAGAGGTACACAATACTGTGGAAATGAGTTTGACCTGTGAAAAGGGATTTATATTGAAATTATACCGGAATGCCCTGAGGCGTTCTCTGCCACTTATGACGCCCTCATTATAATCTCCTTAACATAATATTGTTCCAAGGAAATTACAACAAGGGTTTGGATTGGCGCCAAAATTTCACACGAAATACAACGTTATTCATCAGCTGTGTGTGTGTGTGGTTACTAAAGCGAAATTTGTTCTTATAAATTGAATAATGGTTTGTGAGTTGTAAGGAGGGAGAGGAGGAGAGGAGAGCGCAAGGGAGGGGAGGTGAAGGAGGGGAGGGGGAGGAAGAGAGAGGGAGATACTTAACGAGAACATTGTTTTCTACTTTGGAGGAAGCGATAATGAAAATTGAATGTGCTCTACTTCCATACATGAGCCAATAAGAGCGCGAGAGAGAGAGAGAGGGGGGGAGGGAGGAAGCGAAAGAGAGAAATAAACACAATAGAACTGAGAGGGAGAGAGAAGGGAGTAAAACAGAGGGGGGGAGGGAGGAAGCGAAAGAGAGAAATAAACACAATAGAACTGAGAGGGAGAGAGAAGGGAGTAAAACAGCAGAAAGAAAGTGAGAGAGACAACAGATCTGAGAGGGAGAGAGAAGGGAAGAATACAGAGCAGAAAGGAGGATAGAAAAAAGAAGAGGGGGAGTGAGGAAACTAAAAGAAGGGGGGAAGAGAAAGACAGAGAGATGGAAAACAAAGAGAAAAAGAGTTACAGACAGAGCTTCTTTGGTTAATAAAGTTCATATTAGGTAAGAGAAAGAAAGAAAAAAATCAGGTTTGTTGTCTCTTCTCTCTCTCTCTCTCTCTCTCTCTCTCCCTCTTCCTCCTCCTCCTCCTCCTCCTCCTCCATGTGTCTACATCATGTTTTCTCATTCGTCTCTCTTTCTCTTTATCTCTCTCCCTCTCCCAAGTTCTCTTTCCCTATTTCAAATCCCTCTTGGTTAACTTTCTCTCCCTCCCAAATTCGTTGTCACTTCTCCCTCTTCCATGTTTCTATAGTATAATGTTCTCTTTCAATATTCATTTTCCGTTCCAATGAAAGAGTTGAAAGATGTGTGACGTCAGACTTCAGGCAGTTGCCTCGCTAGGTAGCGCCAGTATGCGCTTGCGGAGGAGCAGAAAGAAATACGCAGAAACGTACGCGCACAAGCACATTAATGTGTTGCCTGCTCGGTTTTGCTCGGGACATTTGATGTGACGTCATCGCCTACGGGAGCATATGCCGTGACGTCAAAGTTCACGATTTACCGCTAATTTTTTAATCGATTTATCTCGGGATCTAGAAGTCGTAGGACAAAAAGAAAAATTCCGTTCCGTTTTCCTGCTCTATGACTTTGAAACATCACTCAAGTAAGCACAACTGTTCTATTATTAATGAACGACCGAAGTGAGTTCTGAGTTTGCCTTGGAAAAAAAGTAGTTTATCCCTTTTACCTTGGAAAAAATAGTTTATTCCATTGCGGTTTGTATTTCGAAGCAATGAAAAAACTGCTTAAAAAAAGAAGAGGAGGGGGTAGGGTGAACACACGAAAAAGTTTACCTAGACAAAATACACAATATAACTACTTACATACGAGTACCTACCCACGTACCCACTATTAACATACCTACCTACCCACCTTATACCCACTACTTACTCGTAGTCTGGCTACTATGTTGAAATAAATATGAACGATATACCTAGCTTACCTGAAACACCTAGTTGTAACACAGAACACCCAGCTAACAGGAAGAACAAGAGGGGGAAGTGCTGGAGAAGGAAACGAAAGGAGGAGAAGAGAATGGGTAAGTAAAAGAGGGGAGGTGAAAGAAGAGAAGGAAAAGGGGGAGAGCAAGTACAAAAGGGAACAAGAGGGGAAGGGGAAGAGAAGGAAAAGGGGGAGAGCAAGTACAAAAGGGAAAAAAGAGGGGAAGGAGAAGAGAAAGAATGAAGGAGAAGGTAAAAAGGGAATGGGGAGGAAAGGAGGGGAATTCAGGAGAAGAAAGTTCTGGATAAGGAATAGAGGGGAATGGGAAGGAAAAGATGTGTAGGAGAAAAGAAGGAAAATAGGGGAGGGGAAGAAGGGGAAATTAATGGAATAGAGGGAATGTGTAGGTAGAAAAGATTTGAAGGGGGAGAGAAGGAAAAGAAAAAAAAGGAAGAAGGAGAAAGTAATGGAAAAGGAAAAGAAGGAGAAGGTATTGGAGGTAAAGGGAATGTGTGAGAAGGAAGCAGGAGAGGAGAGAGGGGGGATGCAGGTGGTACAACATAATAAACAAACTGCATAAATATTAGATGAGATGTTTGTACAATATACGAGACAGAGAGAGAAGGGAGCAGAGAAAGAAAAATGAAATAGAGAGAGAGAGAGAAAAAGAGAGGGAGAGGGGTGGAAGTAGAAAGAGAAAGGAAGGGAGAGAAATAATGAGACAGATAGAAAGAGTGAGTGTGCAAGAAAGAGAAGGAGGGGAAGAAGGGGAAAGTAATGGAATAGAGGGAATGTGTAGGTAGAAAAGATTTGAAGGGGGAGAGAAGGAAAAGAAAAAAAGGAAGAAGGAGAAAGTAATGGAAAAGGAAAAGAAGGAGAAGGTATTGGAGGTGAAGGGAATGTGTGGGAAGGAAGAGGAGAGGAGAGAGGGGGGATGCAGGTGGTACAACATAATAAACAAACTGCATAAATATTAGATGAGATATTTGCACAATATACGAGACAGAGAGAGAGGGGAGCAGAGGAAGAAAAATGAAATAGAGAGAGAGAGAGAGAAAAGGAGAGGGGTGGAAGTAGAAAGAGAAAGGAAGGGAGAGAAATAATGAGACAGATAGAAAGAGTGAGTGTGCAAGAAAGAGAAGGGGGGTGCATGGCAGAGAGAGAGAGAAATAGGAAGAAGAGGGATGCGGTTATACGAAAAGGAGAGAGTCTTCCATCCAAAGGTATAGGAGAAACGAGGAGCTGAAAGAAGGAAAAGAAAGGGAGGGAGAGAGAAAGAAGGAGATAGAGACTGTTGTGGTTGAAAAAATGTCTTGTTGACCCGAATTCAAAGATACAGTTGATACGACTATGCTACCTGGAAAACTCTCTCTCTCTCTCTCTCCCTCCCTCCCTCCCTCCCTTTTTTCATATTCCTTCTCTGTCTGTTCATTATTAGCTCTCTCCTTTGCAGGTAAAAAGTAAGTTCAGCAGTCACCTCCTCCTACCTCTCATTCTATCTCTCTCCTCTCTTTCTCACTCTCTCTTTTCCTTATATGACCTCTCGAAGCAAAAATGTATTTGCGAAATTTGAATACCTACATAAGTAAGTACCCTATGTACGTAGGTACTCTATCATGGTAATTGAATTGTTGAAAAGTAGACGATGTATGAGAGAGGAGGAAGAGGAGGAGAGGAAATTGTAATATGATGATGGGCAAACGAATGAATAATGATGTCCTGGAAGAGAGAGAGAGAGAGAGAGAGGGTTTGAGAGTCTCTCTCTCCCTCCCTCCCTTTTTCCATATTCCTTCTCTGTCTGTTCATTATTAGCTCTTTCCTTTGCAGGTAAAAAGTAAGTTCAGCAGTCACCTCCTCCTACCTCTCTTTCTATCTCTCTCTCTCTCTCTCCTCTCTTTCTCACTCTCTCTTTTCTCGAAGCAAAAATGTATTTGCGAAATTTGAATACCTACATAAGTAAGTAGGTACCCTATGTATGTAGGTACTCTATCATGGTAATTGAATTATTGAAAAGTAGACGATGTATGAGAGAGGAGGAGAGGAAATTGTAATATGATGATGGCCAAACGAATGAATAATGATGTCCTGGAAGAGAGAGAGAGAGAGAGAGAGAGAGAGAGAGAGAGAGAGATTGAAAATTCCTATGCTTGCAGAGCCGCGCATCAGATGACAGAAGCAAACCGGTCCTGAAAATTGGTCCAAATGTAAAATAATGAAATTTGTAAATAAATCCATAAAACGTGTGTGTACGGAGATGTCTGTAGTTAACAGTATAGGATTAGGTTGTCGGCAAGCTTTTACAAGATGGATGTCAGATTATACGAAGAAAATGACATGCTGATTTAGCATGGGCGGATATAGCCCTCTGGTTTTGAGGGCCACAAACTGAAGAGGATGTGTCGACGCGGAGGGAGGGGGGGGGTCCTATTTTTTTTAAGTAGATATTAATAAAAGCTTCCCTGTGCAGTTACTGTTTGAACCTTTCCAGAAGTTCTTGCTTTGTAACATATGCCCTTCGATGACACGGTACAATGCCTTACGCACTCATGAAATATCTGCCCCCTCGGTGTAAGACTAAAATTGTAAAGAAGCAAGAGAGAGAGGGAAAGAGAAGTAAGGGAAGGGCAGAGGGAGAGATAATAAGAGAGAAAGAGAAGAACAGAGGGAAATGAGAAACAAAGATATAGGGAGGAAAAGACGAGAGAGAGAGAGAGGCAAAATAGGAGAGAGAGAGGGAGGGAGATAAAGAGAATCGAATATATAGACGGAAAGAGAAAAGGGAGAGAGAGAGAACTTGACAGTTTTATTTATTTGACAGCTAATAAGTTGTATTGTGAAAGTGGTTCAGGGGTTGTAAATTTATATGACTGTGTTATTTCTAATGCAACCAGTGATCGCTATTCACACTATTCCTTTTATTAAGTACCATAGACATTTTATGAACTCACCCTCACCCATAACATTATGAGATTTCGCTGTGTTTAGTACTCACTTTGTTAGAGCTCAATTAACTTACTGTGTTATTTCTAATGCAACCAGTGATCGCTATTCACACTATTCCTTTTATTAAGTTCCATAGACATTTTATGAACTCACCCTCACCCATAACATTATGAGATTTCGCTGTGTTTAGTACTCACTTTGTTAGAGCTCAATTAACTCGTCCAATAATCTGATAACGGGGATAACTAACTCCAGATTCGATATGGATTTATTATGAACCTCTCCCGTACTACCCAATCTACTCATACCTGCAGAGTTCCATAAAATAGCTTATAGGTAACTCCCCAATGTTGCTTCAGCGTCTATTATGCATGGGGACTGCCGTATGAATAACAAAGTAGTGTTGTGTATTGGGAACAGGGGGAAGTTTATATTGAACGAGGTAGAATCTCACATCCACCCCTGCCGAGGGCTCACCTCCAGGGCTGGAGAGACAGAAGGACATTTTCAAAGGAGAAATGTTGACAAAAGCAAAGTTTTTTTTTAGATTCAATTAAGTTAGTTTCTTTTTTCGAGATTCAGAAATATACATAGTTTACAAAGGAAGTTTACAAAATATTCGAAGGAAGTTTACTCAAGTCGAGCAAAGGGGAGCAGAGGAAGAAAAATGAAATAGAGAGAGAGAGAAAAGGAGAGGGAGAGGGGTGGAAGTAGAAAGAGAAAGGAAGGGAGAGAAATAATGAGACAGATAGAAAGAGTGAGTGTGCAAGAAAGAGAAGGGGGGTGCATGGCAGAGAGAGAGAAATAGGAAGAAGAGGGATGCGGTTATACGAAAAGGAGAGTCTTCCATCCAAAGGTACAGGAGAAACGAGCTGAAAGAAGGAAAAGAAAGGGAGGGAGAGAGAAAGAAGGAGATAGAGACTGTTGTGGTTGAAAAAATGTCTTGTTGACCCGAATGTTTTTTTTTTTTTTAGATTCAATTAAGTAAGTTTCTTTTTTCGAGATTCAGAAATATACATAGTTTACAAAGGAAGTTTACAAAATATTCGAAGGAAGTTTACTCAAGTCGAGCAAAGTAGGTACACAATAACTTCTTTGATATTCTCGGTTCCTTTTTGTTAAGCTACGCAAAGTAAGGTCAGTAATTGGATGAGTGACGGTAGTTCATCAGATGAAAGGACATTTGGGTATTTTTGGGCCTTCTAAGTTCTAAGGTCCGTAGGGGGAAGGAATCCTAGCCCACATGTCATTTTCATAATTTCATCTGCATTGGGTACCTATATGTATGTCACTTTTATCTATTTGATATCTACCTACGTGTTTTTCTCTTTAATACATCAGGTTATTCTGTCTGATTCTTCTTTTGACCTTCTTCTCCCTGGAAAACCAGCCCTACAACCCTCTGTTCCTCCCCCTTCTGCCTCTTCCCTTCCTTGTATTCCTCCTGTGTATTATAGGAAAGTATAATATATGGGAAAATATTCATGAATATCTCTTCCTCTTCCTCTTCCTCCTCCTCCCCCCCTTTCCTCTTCCCTCTTTTCTCTTTCTCTTCCTATTACTCCCTCCTTTTTTCTCTCTTTCCTTCTTCACCTTTCTCTTACTCATCCTCTCGTTTTTGTTCTCTCTCTCTCTCTCTCCATCGGTCCAAGGAGACTATACCAGACTATGAATTGATGATCAGATCCGAAATGGGAGGAGAATAAGAAGAATACAGAGGGGAGAATGTAGGGGGGAGGAACGAGAAAGAAGGAGGAGGAAAAAAAAGGAAAGACAGTGAAAGAAAAGGATTTAGAGATCAGGAGAAAGACGAAGGGAGAGGATGGGAAAAAAAGAGAGACAAAAAAAAAAAGAAATGATATATGATGCACCTACAGAAATCAAGACTAAGGAGGAGGAGAAAAGAAAAGATAGAGAGAGAGGAACAGAAAAGCAAAGTAGGTACACAATAACCTCTTTGATATTCTCGGCTCTTTTTTGTTAAGCTACGCAAAGTAAGGTCAGTAATTGGATGAGTGATGGTAGTTCATCAGATGAAAGGACATTTGGGTATTTTTACCCCTTCTAAGGTCCCGTAGGGGGAAGGAATCCTAGCCCACATGTCATTTTCATAATTTCATCTGCATTGGGTACCTATGTATGTCACTTTTATCTATTTGATATCTACCTACGTGTTTTTCTCTTTAATACATCAGGTTATTTTGTCTGATTCTTCTTTTGACCTTCTTCTCCCTGGAAAACCAGCCCTATGGCCTATATCCCTATAACCCTCTGTTCCTCCCCCTTCTGCCTCTTCCCTTCCTTGTATTCCTCCTGTGTATTATAGGAAAGTATATGGGAAAATATTCATGAATATCTCTTCCTCCTCCTCTTCCCCCCTTTCCTCTTCCCTCTTTTCTCTTCCTATTCCTCCCTCCTTCCTTCTTCACCTTTCTCTTACTCATCCCCTCGTTTTTGTTCTCTCTTCTCTCTCTCTCTCTCTCTCTCTCTCTCTCTCTCTCTCTCCATGGGTCCAAGGAGACTATACCAGACTATGAATTGATGATCAGATCCGAAATGGGAGGAGAAGAAGAAGAAGAATACAGAGGGGAGAATGTAGGGGGGGGGAGGAACGAGAAAGAAGGAGGAGGGAAAAAAAGGAAAGACAGTGAAAGAAAAGGATTTAGAGATCAGGAGAAAGACGAAGGGAGAGGATGGAAAAAAAAGAGAGACAAAAAAAAAAGAAGAAATGATATATGATGCACCTACAGAAATCAAGACTAAGGAGGAGGAGAAAAGAAAAGATAGAGAGAGAGGAACAGAAAGAAAATAAGAGAGAGAGAGAGAGAGAGATTGAAAATTCCTATGCTTGTGAAAGGGGATTTGCAAAGACGGGGAGGGAGGGATAGAGAAAAGCGCACAGAGATGGGAATTTATAGGAGGAAAGAGAGAGAGAGAGAGAGTAGGGGCTAGAGAAAGAATAAATCAAGGAAGTAGGTGAATAATATTAAGAAAGCTACATAAAAGGGGAGGAAAGGGAGACAGAAATAGGACAGAAGTTGGTGTATGAAAAGGAAATGAGTCAAAGAAAATAGGTAAGGAAACAAAATGAAATGATATATGATGCACCTACAGAAATCAAGACTAAGGAGGAGGAGAAAAGAAAAGATAGAGAGAGAGGAACAGAAAGAAAATACGAAGGATTAGAGAATGGGAGACAAAGGAAAACAAATTGAGAAAAATATAGGGAAGGAATGAGGGGGGAAAGAGAGACAGAGAACAAGAATTAGGGGAACGGAGAAAGAGAAAGAGGAGGGAAAAAGGAGATACAATACGAATGTTTGGAGAATGGGAGACAAAAGGAAACAAATTGAGAAAAATATCTATAGGAAAAGGATGAGTAAGAGAGAGAGGGAGGTAGAAGGATAGGAAACATTGATGGAAAAACATGGGATAGGAGTTTATACCGGACAGAAGATTGTGTGAAACATGAAAATGACAAATAAACAGAGAGAGCGATAAATAGATGGATAGAGAGAGGGAGGGAGAAATGGGAGACAAAAGGAAACAAATTGAGAAAAATATCTATAGGAAAAGGATGAGTAAGAGAGAGAGAGGGAGGGAGAAGGATAGGAAACATTGATGGAAAAACATGGGATAGGAATTTATACCGGACAGAAGATTGTGTGAAACATGAAAATGACAAATAAACAGAGAGAGCGATAAATAGATGGATAGAGAGAGGGAGGGAGAGAGAGAGAAAAGAGCGAGAGAGAAAGAAGATAAAAAGAGGAAGGGAAACCTAATGGACAAAAGTGTCCATCAATATTGTAGGAAAACGTTGTAGGAAGAGAATATTCATCAAGTGTTTTCCTTAGATCTTCAGAAATATGTTCTTGACATTTTGTCAAATTTCAAAGACAATATGAATTAAAGACAATAACATTAGAGAGAGGGAAGGAGAGAATTCCTCGACTTGGGCTTAAAGAGAGAGAGAGAGAACAGAACTAATTTTATTTTTTGGCAACACAGTGTTCACTTTTCGGCAACACTAACTAATCTCATTTTGCATCCTAATACACACATGACTGCTAGGAAGTATACAGTGACGTAAGGGGAAAGAGACGATATTGAAGGGAAGAAACAGCAAGAAAAAAGGAAAAATCTTATTTATTATTATTCTTATTTCCTGTAGGAGAATACTGAGAAGGAAGAGAGGGAGGGGAGGGAATAAACGTCTAGATTTGCGTTGTTTGTTGTATATTTTATATGAAATTTGATTAATGAGTTTTTCCGGGAGGATTTTCTACCAGGAGAAGATAAAGGGTGGATTAGGTTTTCTACTGGGAAAGGTGATTTCTACTGGCGGGCAGGTGAAGAATTTCTACTAGAGAAAAGAGTTTAAGGTAGGGAAGGGAAGGAGTAATAATAATTATAACAATAATAATAGTGCTTATTTATACTGCTCGCATAGGACTGAAAAGTCCCTTTACTCCAGCAGTAGGCCACTACTATTATTGTGGTCAACATTATTATGGTTTATATCCAACGAAATATTCTTATAATCTATTGACAAGTTTTATCTCATTTGCATTAAAATGTATAAATGTTCTCTTCATATAAATGACATCCGTACATTATCATCTTAAATCTGCCAAAAAAAAATAAGAAATGGTCCTAAGTCACTTTTTTATATTAGATACAAGTACCTAATTGTATGATCATTTTTTTATAATCTTTGAAAATATTCAAATTTTGAAAATACCAAACGAGTACGTAAGTATTTACCATACAATATACTGTAAGCTACATGTTCCATACATTTTATCAAATTTTAAGTACATAATTTATATTCGAAAATGATATTTCGGATTTTATACTTGACGTTATTTATGATGGGATTTGTGATTCCTTCATTATTTCGATTCATAAGTTTGAGGTATGTGTGCAAGGTAGCATAGATAGTTTCATTTACACCTTAGGTTCTTGGGTATGTACGAGTATCAATGGCGTAGGTAGTTGGGAAAATATTTCAGGTTTCTCATATTTAAACCCTGTTTTTGAACATGCATGACTCCTCTACTTCTGTTGCTTTTAGCTCTTACTTTTGCTGGGAAAATAAGGTGTTTGGCTTTTCAATATTAGGTATAAACATTTCTCAATCATAATAATAATAGTGCTTATTTATACTGCTCGCATAGGACTGAAAAGTCCCTTTACTCCAGCAGTAGGCTACTACTATTATTGTGGTCAAATTCTCAAATTATATTGAGGATAAAATTCCATACCTCAGCTGGGATTGAACCCACGCCCTCCTGTTTACCAGGAAAAGAAGAGAATTAAGTAAATTTTGGAGGGATCGAACCCACGCCCTCCTGTTTACCAGGCGAGCGCCTTGACCACTACGCCACCGAGGCAGGATAGTGTTCTTTAGGTTGCTCCTCTTATCTGTCAAAATTTTCCATCTCTATTTAGGTAGAAATCCAAATGAGTATAACGACCTTGCTATGTCAAGTTTTGGTCAAATTTCTCCTCAGAATTGCTCACTGGGGAGTCTTTTTTTTTTGTCAGGTTATATGTGGTTCTTACGAAGGTGTCAAAATCGCCTCCATGGAATGCAAAACAGCAAACGAAAATATTCAACCATACTAGGTCTTATTACTACAGAGAAGAAAAATGCACACAAAAACAAACCCTAATCCTGATGGTCATTTATCATCAACTTCTCTACACACTTGTTCCTTTTAAACATGTTTATATGAATTCGGCATAACTTATTTCTTTTTTGCACACGAAAATTTGCAAATTTTTAGCATACATTTAAACGAGTTGACAAATGAGACGTCTGTGCAAATTTTATGCAAACACATTTTTGACAGAGATCAAGCAGGATCTGCCACATAACATAAGGGAGACATGAATTTCATTCACACTCGTTGAATAAGATTGATTTTCGTCTCCTTTTCTTATGATTTCATCAAATTTGCACACTTTTGAAACAAATAAAAACCTTGAAGTTTTTCACTCCTTCCTCCATAGTCCATATCCTTGACAAATCTGATGAAGTCTTTGGTAATTGATTGATTACTCACTTCTTACTTTTTGTGAAACAAAATGAGAAAAAATATTATCAACTAACTTTGACCCAAGTTGTCCAGTTATTATCCAATTTACACACAAATGTACTCCAAGTAGTATTATCTGCCTCAAAAGCGTCACCATCAAGAAGACACGTCTTTGTTGCCCTCAACATTACCGGTATAATCTCAATGATGTGACACTTTTATGTTCACCGGAGCTTATGATTATGTAGGTACATAGTTCTTAAATTATGGCCCAAGTTGTCCAGTTATTATCCAATTTACACACAAATGTACTCCAAGTCGTAGGTATTATCTGCCTCAAAAGCGTCACCATCAAGAAGACACGTCTTTGTTGCCTTCAACATTACCGGTATAATCTCAATGATGTGACACTTTTATGTTCACCGGAGCTTATGATTATGTAGGTACATAGTTCTTAAATTATGTAAATAAAACGAAAGGAAAAAAAAAATCCGAAGAAAATCTTCTTATTAAAAGAAAACAACGAAAAATCTCGGGTAAATAAATGAACGAGGGTTTGGATCAAATAAAATAGATATAATATCTAGTTACGAAAAAAAGTAATGATAATATATGGAATAGTAGCAGAATCGGCGAGAGAAAGACAGAGAGAGGGGGAGAGAGAAGGGAGTAAAACAGCAGAAAGAAAGTGAGAGAGATAAGAGAGACAACAGATCTGAGAGGGAGAGAGAAGGGAAGAATACAGAGCAGAAAGGAGGATAGAAAAAAGAAGAGGGGGAGTGAGGAAACTAGAAGAAGGGGGGAAGAGAAAGACAGAGAGATGGAAAACAAAGAGAAAGAGAGTTACAGACAGAGCTTCTTTGGTTAATAAAGTTCATATTAGGTAAGAGAAAGAAAGAAAAAAATCAGGTTTGTTGTCTCTTCTCTCTCTCCCACTCTCTCTCTCTCCCTCTCCCTCCTCTCCCTCCTCCTCCTCCATGTGTCTACATCATGTTTCCTTATTCGTCTCTCTTTCTCTTTATCTCTCTCCCTCTCCCAAGTTCTCTTTTCCTTTTCAAATCCCTCTTGGTTAACTTTCTCTCCCTCCCAAATTCGTTGTCACTTCTCCCTCTTCCATGTTTCTATAGTATAATGTTCTCTTCGTCTTCCTTTCCCACTCCTTCTCAGTTCTCTTTTCTTTCTCCAAATCTCTCTTGGTTTTGTCTTTCTCCCTGCTTCCTTCCCAAGAGATTAGGTAGCTTATCATCTAGTAGTGTTCTGAATGTGTTGTCTAAATATGCAGATTGTGCATCAGTTATACATATGTGTGTACGGAGATGAACAGTATAGGATTAGATTGTCGGCAAGCTTTTACAGGATGGATGTCGGATTATACGAAGAAAATGACATGCTGATGTAGCATGGGCGGATAGAGCCTTCGGGTTTTGGGGGGACAAACTGAAGAGGATGTGTCGACGCGGAGGGAGGGGGGGGGGGGGCCTATTTTTGGCAGAGTAGAGGTTATTTAGGAGGAGGAGAGAGTAAAGGGGGAGGAGAAAAGGGAGGGATATAGAGTAGATAAAGGAATAGGAGGGAGCTATGTAGGGATGTACTAAAGGTGTCTATGGAAGTTAAGGGAAAGGAGGGTGATCCCTTTCTCTGTCTGTCTGTCTCTCTTTCCCCCTCTCTCCTATGGAGTTTCCCTTTTCAAGAAAGAGATTTCTTATCTTTCGTTTTGAAAATGTATCCAAATGCAGAAAAAAGAAAGGATGGAAAAAGGAAAATGAAGTTCTTTCCTTAAGAATAAATCCGGAGATTTAAGTAGGTAGAGGATTTCACCTACATTTCAAGTCAGAATTAAATCCCAAGAAAATGAAAAACTTTTCGTGTAGAAGTGGTAAAGTTTCATAACTTTGGTCTGACTTTAGCAGAGGAAGTTCTTCTTACTGCAGAGGTTATACCTTCGTTTTGTTCAGATAATGGAAAAGAAAAGTCCAAAAATAATGTAATGCAATAGGTGATTGTACACTTTAATAATATTAGTTGCTATAACTCTATTACATTAGCCACTATTTTATTGAACTCACCATTTAATTATGTACTCGCTACAATTCAAAATCCATAGAATAAGGTAATAAAAGTTCCAATTTGTATGAATGCCGTGAAACTTATTAAGTATGCAATGTGCAATGAACAAAAAATAGTGGAGATATCAAAATTACTACTCTGGATCAGAATGTCCATCTCTATGTCCAACAGAAGTGTCTCTGTTATAAGTTATAACTAGATTTTATTGTTATTCTCTCAAACATACATTTCTTTATAACTTACGATATTGCAGAATATGGAGGGAACCATTATAATAGTATGGCATTGTAACTTTTACAGGTGACTTTTTTGTAACTTACCACCAGTGATTTATGAGAGAATGATAAGACAGAGAGAGAGAGAGGGACTGAACTTGGATGGAAATCTGAAAGTAAAAGACTGGAGGAAGAATAATAATATTTTGTGAGGTACCTACTCGAAACGATTCTGGTTTGAAGATGAATATGAAAATATGTACCTTATTATTATTCGAAAATACGAAGAAAATAAATAAATTTTATGAATAATAACGCTGAGATGTTTGTTGTTCATGAAATTCATGATCATGATTGCTTTTAACTGCGCCACCCACTTGAGGTTTAAACTTCACAATACATGATTCGGACAAGGTTCTTGCTTCAATTCCAGCTATATTCCAACATTTCCGATTTATGATTATTACTCATCTTATATGAACGTTTCTGATGAGGTGCGGTCCATGAGATGCTGGGTTGATGTTATAAGGTATAAGCTATCGGTAATGGATATTGGTCAAATCGGTTTTATAAATGCGATTTGCTGAGATGTTTGTTGTTCATGAAATTCATGATCATGATTGCTTTTAACTGCGCCACCCACTTGAGGTTTAAATTAAACTTCACAATACATGATTCGGACAAGGTTCTTGCTTCAATTCCAGCTATAATTCCAACATTTCCGATTTATGATTATTACTCATCTTACATGAACGTTTCTGATGAGGTGCGGTCCGTGAGATGCTGGGTTTAGCTGATCTTATAAGCTATCCGTAATGGAAATAGGTTTTATCAATGCGATTGAATTGTTCACATGGAATTGTCAAGAAGATATCCGTTTAATGGTGATACGTGTGATGGACTTTTAAGGTCTCCTAATATTATTTAGGGAGGTGTAAGTGTACCTAAGTGCAATACCCCTCCTGGTAGAAGGTGTGAGCTTGCTAAAAATGTTTTCTCAGAGTTTTCCAATTATTTCAGTGATTTCCATATTTCGACTAATCTGAGATTCGATTAGATATATTTGTTGAGAAAGATGTTTGAAAACCAGTGTCAGGGATTTGAACATAAGGACTTTAAACCAGACAAAGTGTATCAAAGAATAATGGAAAAATACAAAGTATGTGTACCAGGTACAGGCCAAGGCTTTAACACCTGGAAAATACGAACATTTAATAACATAGCACTGTTTTCCTCAATAGAGAACGAAGGTGTTTTTCAAATTTATATTAGATTAACCACAAATAATGTAAAATAAACAAAACTTTTTTCAGAATACCTGGAAAATACAAACATTTAATAACATAGCACTGTTTTCCTCAATCGGCAAGTTGGCACATCGAACAAATACTAATAACTCTAATAAGTAATAAACTAATAATGTACGCTAAGTCCTCTACGTTCATGAAGATTATGATAATGTCCATTTATAATATGAAATTGCACCAATCCAGACAGTATCTCTAAGTTCGTCAGAATTCTCATGAATCATAACATTCAGTACATGAATAACTCATTAGACTTAAACCATCAGACCCCAGACCTCTCATTTAAATGTCAAAACATATTGCCGAGTAGGTACAGACCTGGAATTACTGTGACTCATGCAGGGTAATTACTCATGACTTCAATTTCTTACTGTGTATGACTTCAATTGAAGCGCTTTATTCAGAATCAAGTCTTGTATGGTGGTGCGTGGTTGTGTATCATTAGGTTATAAAGCGCTAGGTGTAAGAAGGAAGCGGTTTCGGGCTTGTGCTCATTGTGGCTTCGTCTATTTGGCAGATGTGTGGCATATCTCTTACGGTATTAGATTTTAAAGCGCTAGGTGTAAGAAGGAAGCGGTTTCGGGCTTGTGCTCATTGTGGCTTCGTCTATTTGGCAGATGTGTGGCATATCTCTTACCATCATATCATCGGGAAACAAGTGCCAATAATGCCTAATTCTTGATTGGTCAACATTGAATTGGGGTCAAGTTATCCCAATGGTCGAAATTCAATTAGAAAGATTACATCCTTATTTAGAGATTATCTTGCTACTATTGTCAACGCTACTTCTGTAGTTTCAAGTTATACCGAAGCAACAATGTTGGCAATAAAAATCTGAACTTTTTTTTTTCAGTTTTTTTACTCAATGACCAAGAAGCAAAGTAATATTTTCGTGCACCAGTGGGTGTCTCTTCTAACGATGGTCAACATTGAATTGGGGTCAAGTTATCCCAATGGTCGAAATTCAATTAGAAAGATTACATCCTTATTTAGAGATTAAATAACAATGACAGAATCACGCAATAAACCCAAACACACGAGTAAATAATCTAAATGAAGAAAATATTAAAAAATGTAAAAGTTGTACGTAGACAGAATCACGCAATAAACCCAAACACACGAGTAAATAATCTAAATGAAGAAAATATTAAAAAATGTAAAAGTTGTACGTATTGTGCTATGCTGTGCCTCTATGAGCGTATTTATACAGGGTGTCGAAAAATCTGATAAAGAAGTTTGTTGACTTTTGATGGTCAAATCTGTTGACAATGACACAAGACAACGTTTGATTTTGATTTTTGATTTTGGAGGCCCTGAAGATACCGTTTTGATTTTGACCAAGGTTTAATGATATAACAATAATAACTTGCTACTGCACTACAGGCTACAGGAATCTCTAAATTTAATTTTATTATAAGTCAGTTATTGCTTATAAGTTACCCTGTTTTCATGAAGTTTGTAGCAAGTTACGTGGGTAATAATTATTATTTTATTTAGGAATTTGATGCTTTCTTATGAGTTTTTTTGGTTTCTTACATTTATTTTATACGATTTAGGATTATCATTTTCCGTCTTGTGTACCTATATGAAGAGTACCTATAATGGCTTTATGAGTCAATGCTTATGACAAAATGCTTAGTTTAGCTTTAGATAGCTTTCAAACAATAAGATTCATGGAAAGCTCAAGCAGAGTAAGTTGATTTTGGTACCTTTCTATTAAAAATAAATTTCCAAAATTCATGTTATAATGGTCTTACATGCTCTTAGTTCTTCCAAGAACCAATCAACCAATATGAAAGCTTTACAAACATGCCTACATTATAAGGCTCAGTTTACCTACACAATGTAATGGGCAGATAATAGATTGTATGGAGGTTATCTATAAACATTATTGCATAGTACAGTTTAATTCCTTAATAGGCCGAAACGAGTTATTTCCTTCGGCTGGGCTTTTTAATGCTCAATCTCTCCTCCATTCAATGTACTTACGGGTATTTAAATTTTGAGTATTCATGGCGGCACGTGATTCATTGATAAAATTATATTCTGTGGATGTTTTGTAGTCCATTTTACAATCTTCTATGGATGTTTTATAGTCCATTATACCAATGTGAAATTGCAGATTTTGTTTCTTAATAGATGTTGCCGAGGTACCCAACTTGAAAATTACCTAAAACTTGTAGTTTCTTGTGTTATATGGTGCTAACTCTGACATATGCTGTGAAGTGACATAAAGTGCCTCTACTAAATATCACAAAATCCGAGTTAGTTTTCAAAATGTCTTGAACCCTTGTGCCTCTGGCTCACTTGAAGTTTTCCGCTTGCAAAAACTCCGGCCGAATCGGATTGAAATGTACCTAAATTATGCAATTAGAAAACCCGAAACTAATCGTTGGTACGCAATGGGAACATTTTCTTGGGTATTCATGAGCTTTTGTTCAAATCACGAAATACGTGCAAGTGCTGTTGAGCCACCCATTTCATTGGTTTTAAATATTTTTTTGTTCGTCTATTCGGAAATTTATGTTTTTACGAAAGCTTTGCTAGATAATATTCTAAGTAATAACATATAGCGCCTAGCATTAGCATAGGAGGATAGATATATTGAATGCGAGAATCAAAAACACCAAGCTAGGTCTACTTATACCTACACGTGGTAACAGGGTGTTTGTGAACAACACATGCTGAAAGTTATTTTCTGGACTATTTGTTTGAAATTGCTTTACAATATTTGCAAGATTTATACAAGAGCATAAATCGACTATGCTTTTGTTGTCAAAACGCTTGCTAGGTAAGCAGGAAGGAAGTAGATCTCAATGAAGATCATTAGATCAGTAATTCACAAATTTGAAATGGAGCTTTTAAAGGGTAAGACGTATTTGACTAAACAATGCCTCAAAAGTTGGCCTCGCCCAGTGAAGTTCTTTCATTGAAGGCTCTCTAGGGTCCTATGTCTCCAGTACCTACTGACCGTTTTGTGTTGGCAGTTCATTGACAACACCACTTACCACTTCATTAAATGTGAAGTTCCTGTTTCCAGTATATGGAATTCTAGTAAGTGACTTTGTACTCATATGCTTCAAAGTGCAAACTTTTTTAGACACACTGTTTCCCCGAAAGATTTTGGATTCTCATTAAATGGCTTAAAATTTTTATAGTCCTTACAAAGTTCAAACATACTCACGTAAGTCTTATTATGCCAATATGAAATTTTGGACAACTGGGCGAGGCTCTTTTAATTCCAACATATTTTCAACAGGGAAATGAAATAAATGAATAAAATATTCTCTCAAGTATGTATTTGATCTATGACAGGAATATTGTATTGAAATATCATTTTATTACAGGATCCGTGGTGTAACTTCGGAGGACTTGGGAAATTTGTTTTATAACTAAACAGAGTTATTCATCCTCAAACCATTTTCTGAGGAGCTCAAGTTTACATTGACGGAATTCTTTAAAATCAAACCTTCCAATTGATGTGCCTATATTATTAGATTTTAGATTGGACATGGATAGATTGGATAGTCTTCACAATTAACACTTTTACACAGATCAACAAATTCAAAACTGGGGCTAGATTCAAAATTCCCTCTGGGAGCTTAAGATTTGACTCATTTGGCAGACACACGAAATCAAGAATGCGCATTATTCGCGAAGAAAACGCTATGGAGGCCCGTGACATATTTGAAGAAGTAGAAAGTGTAATAACACATACAAACTCAACGCAATAAAGAGTGCGGATGACACATTTGTAGCGCATAGAGGTAATAAGTTTTTTGATTCCAATCCAAAATTTACACCGAACAGAATATTATTTTGTTTTTAATATTATTAAAATACTTAAAACAAGCAACGTGGTGTACATTACGAGCAAATGTCGGGAGGTTATTGGAGTTCAACCATGACATCACAAATTGAATGAAAAGGACACTTTTATTGTAGATCCACTCTTGCATATTCGATCATTGGACAAAATGAGAGAGATGATTTACGAAACTTTCAAATGAAGGAAAGATAAGATGAAGAGATAGCAGGATAATGTACAGGGCTCGTTCAGGAAAAGCAACCAGAAGATTGAAAGAAAATTGGGATGAGGGTATATGACATATGAACAGTTATTTGGAAGAGAATGGTTTTGAGGCTCACAGGACCTGCTAGTAAATACAGACCCTAAACATGCTATCCTTTGTCCAAGATCTAATATGAATATTTATCCAAATATTCAGAATTCTTTATCTTCAACATTATTCTCTAATAATACGACAAGTTTCGTGGTCGGAAAGACGAGTCACATCCAGCGGATGATGTGTGACATCACATTTCATTTTTTATATGAAAAACCACGAATGTTTTTATTTTCGGGGGAGATATTTTTCATTTTTAATTCAAATAATTAGTCATACTCCGGGGCGTGGTTATCTTTGCCTATCATAATCATGTGAGATGTATTATGATGAGTATCATTGTACTGGTGGTGCCTCTATTCTTTTCTGTGTTTTGTGTTTGCTCTGGTTTATTTCTTCATTCATTCCCCGCTGACACGCTTCTTCTTTTGCTCCACGTTGCTCTATTTGTGAGATTGTGTAATTTGTCACATTCATAAACTACAACTGGAACTGGAAACGTTATTAAAATATTATCTATCCAATAAAATCGTTATATACATATGTACATATCTACATAATTTAGCAATCTCAACTACTTGGGTACTCACATTGTGATTGTGCGGCTACAGGAATTACAAGGCAAACTGATGTATGACAAAGATTTTGCAATAACAATTCGAAGTCGTCAGTTGTTCCAAGTCTCTGTTCATTCATCTCCAAATTGAAAATTATCCCCTAATTCAAACAACAAACTTAGGTATAATTAGGACAAAAATTATTCAAGAACTAAGCATTGTATCCTGTGGGTTATGCAAAATGAAACATGCAAAATGCAAATGTATTGACAAAGGACTGACTCCATTCCAAATTGAAAATTATCCCCTAATTCAAACAACAAACTTAGGTATAATTAGGACAAGAATTATTCAAGAACTAAGCATTGTATCCTGTGGGTTATGCAAAATGAAACATGCAAAATGCAAATGTATTGACAAAGGACAGACTCCAATTTTTCAACTATCAAAATTCATCTGAAATACAAAAGAGAACCAATGATATGTAATTGATAAACAATTAATGATCTATTAAATCTATCACTAATGCTGCTCAAGCCACCGGAAAACTCTCCACTGAACTAAAAACAAACAATCCAATCCATAGAATCTAGTAAGTACCTACGTAGATAATGGGTTAAAACAAATAAACCGAAATATGCTAGAAACCCAAAAGTCATCTCAGCGCACTGGTAGGTATGGACACAGCTGTAGAAGGAACTGTAACAAAGGAGAACTTATCCTCCATAGGAATGTCATTGTGCATTGTGACAACTTATAGGTTGTGGGTTCGGAGTTCGAACCTAAAGACATCTAATACATATAACACATTATAATATTATTAAAGGAATGTGAAAACAAAGAAGAATAAAAGAATACCAGAAAGTAAACAAAAGTAAGAGAGAGAGAGAGGGAGAGAGAGAGAGGAGGATGAGAGACTAACCTTATTTCTGTATAATATTTGATGTATGTATTCTGTTTTTCCCTCATAAATAATAATCCGACGTACCTCTTCGGTCTTTTGAGTAATCAGTTTATCACCATTCTTTAAAGACTGAAACATTGTCTCTTCACGTACCACTAAAGTTAAGCAACGGTGTGACTGGACACATATCGCGTACCAATATTTCACTGACCCAGAAATAAAGAGCTAGCTTGTTAAAAATGTGGAAATTCCAGTCTGTTTTTCCCTCATAATAATAAACCGACATACCTCTTCGGTCTTTTGAGTAATCAGTTAATCACCATTCTTTAAAGACTGAAACATTGTCTCTCCACGTACCACTAAGGTTAAACAACGGTGTGACTGGACACATATCGCGTACCAATATTTCACTGACCCAGAAATAAAGAGCTAGCTTGTTAAAAATGTGGAAATTCCAGCAGAAAAATGCTGTTGATAGGGTTACTTTTTACTACTCGTACAATAGTACATGGACTTTAAAAAAGGAAAGTAAGAAGTTAGGTTTTTAACTTTTCATTGCCTATTCTATGTATGTATAACTTTACCTTGGAATTTTACTGATTGCCTTAAAAAAAATCTTCGTTAAGCCATAGCATCAGGGCAGTGAAGATGTCATGGGAAAAACATGGCAGAAAAAGAGAATGAACCTGTTTTTTGCTCTCGAAATAAGCGCCAAAAAGTCTGAAAATATTATTGATCGGGAATGATTTTTATTGTGTAAAATGACAGTCTTACTTTTTTAGGGGAAATAGGGAGGAAAGGAGAAAGAGATGGAGAGGGAGGGATAGAGAGAGAGAGAAGAAAGAAGGAGATACTACTAGTCTGGAAAAATTGCAAGAGGTTAAAAAACAAATTTCTGCGAAAACAAAAATAGAATATAAAAAAAAGGAAATTTCGTTTACCTCTTCATTCCCTACAAAGTCCAAACTATTTCATAATAACTTCTATTCTCCCACTCAAACAACCATGGAGTTTTGGCGTCTCCACAAATTGAAATAAATAACATTACAAATATCATACCTACTTTCTGAAAATGTAAGGCGTGCACACAAAGATTCTGCTACTATTCCATATATTATCATTACTTTTTTTCGTAACTAGATATTATAACCTGCCGCATAAGGAGGTTTAAAAAAATTGACATAAATATTAAAGTTGTACGAGTGAGGGAGTTATAGGAACTACTCTTTTCAGTGGACTGCTGACTTGCTGAGTAACGCCGCATAAGGAGGTTCAAAAAAATTGACATAAATATTAAAGTTGTACGAGTGAGGGAGTTATAGGAACTACTCTTTTCAGTGGACTGCTGACTTGCTGAGTAACGAGTGTGATCCTAACTGGATATACATATGCACGTAAAAATATTCTGTAAAATATTTTTATGCTCTCTCCGGCTTTTATGCATTCATTTTATGATACCTACTATTTATTTTTATTTGTTTGTTTCAGGCATGACGTACAAACAAATTTGGACGAAATTTCGCTACACGACCATTCCTATATTTGTGATGATTTTCAACTGTATCCACTCAGGTAAATTGTATCCAGGTTAAGTTATGATGAAACTTGAGAAATCATACTATTGATCTCAGGTACCTAAAACATTGTACATAAAATACAAGGCTAGCTATTGAATTAGTTATTTCCTCCTCTGTTTTACAGCAGTAATTTTTTCTTCTAGCGTAATTATTTATGTAGTTAGGTGTAGTAGGTATATATTTTACTAGGTAATTTATAAGAGAAGAAAAAAGAGGAGTAGTACCTAAAACATTGTACATAAAATACAAGGCTAGTTATTGAATTAGTTATTTCCTCTGTTTTACAGCAGTAAATTTTTCTTCTAGCGTAATTATTTATGTAGTTAGGTGTAGTAGGTATATATTTTACTAGGTAATTTATAAGAGAAGAAAAAAGAGGAGTAAATTAAAAGCAACAGAACCGTTTTGTAAGAACGGCATAACGGCTTTTCCCACGTAGAAAACTCATTTTTCTTTCTCCCTTTTCCCCCGTGACCTCATCATTAAGGTTGAACTGAAAACGCTAGGCCGCGGGTTCGATTCCCGCCCGGGGCGGATTTTATCCTGATGGGATAATGTTCGTTCTCGGAACGGCTGGCTTTCTACGTACTCAGTTGTACCTACGTGTGTTTTTCCTTGAGCGAAATGTAAAAAGTCTAATATATCTTATGAAAAGAAAATGAAGAAATTGAGGCATACAGGAGGTGAGAACGAGAAAAAGACGGATTAGCTAAATTAGAAACAAAATACAAGTATCCCCTTTCCGAGACATCGTGGTCGACGTTACTTTTCAGTGTTCTTTTGATAGCTGATTCGTAAGGTAACACTGTTTGTATAATCTCAACCGGTTTATCCGATTTCGTTGAAATTTGGAGAATACCCCTCCCCCCGTACCTACATCACTGACTCTTGGGGCCCCCCTCGATAAAATCCTGACTATGGGCCTAGCGCTTCATTAAAGTTAGAGAGAAACATTTATTAGCCAGCCTAGTTAGCTTAGTTGGTAGTGCGTCTGCCTTGTGAGCGCTAGGCCGCGGGTTCGATTCCCGCCCGGGGCCCTACATCACTGACTCTTGGGGCCCCCCTCGATAAAATCCTGACTATGGGCCTAGCGCTTCATTAGAGAGAAACATTGATTTAAAATAAGTCTTTGGTGGTTGCAGATCACAGCTAAACAATCGTACTTTTTTGAGCTAGTACTTTTTTGATACTACTACCTATACTTACTTATCTATGTAGGATTAGGATTTTACCTGTTCTCTTTCCCGTTTCAGTGAGCGGAGGCATAGACTGCTTCAAGTGTGTCTCAATCAACGGGGACAACCCTGCCTGTGATGACCCGTTCCACAACAACTACACGTTGGATATTTATGAGTCACCCTGTATGGGCGGGAGGAAAGGCAGGGATGGACTGTTCCCGGCTACGGCCTGCATCAAAATGAACGGCATCTATGGTAAGCAACCTGCGGCCTGGTGAGAAAGTGGAAAGAGGTGAAGAGTTTGAGTGCGGTATGATGGAGATTATTATTATTATTATTATTATTATTATTATTTTAATTGACTCATTTTAATCTTGTGCCTTAGTGTATCATTTTCTCGAAAGAGCCCAAGAGAAAATTCATTAGTAGTAGGTATGTACTTTTTTTATATATACATTATACATATTCGAGGAAATCATTCAGGGCAAGGCTCACATTTGCAATAATGATGGGCTGCAGACCCTAAAGAAGTTTGATCTGGAGAACTTCTAACTACAACAATTTTCTGACACAACTAAACCCAAATGTATGTCACCCTGATCACCAGAAAACATTCAGAAATGTGGTCGAATGACACGTACGAGTAGGTAAATCTAGGTACACAACAAAATGAAATTTCGGTGCTTCAATTTTATAAAAGGCCCCTCCATCCTTTGTTCCCCCAACAAATACTACTTCAGCTCTTCCTTCCTCCCTCCCTCCCAAATTTTACCTATCCTTTTCCTCCTCTCCCTCCATCCTTTGGTCTCCCAATTTTACCTATACCTTCCCCCCTCCCTCCCTCTCAATTTAACCTTAACCCCTCCCCTCTCCAATAAAATTCCTCCGCATAACTCCAATATCCACATTTCCTCCAATATCCCTCCCTTCCGAAATCGAATCATAGAGGCCACAAACATTTTCCGAACTGATGGAATTTTCGTCAGAGATTAACTAGTGCTCCCTTCCGAAATCGAATCATAGAGGCCACAAACATTTTCCGAACTGATGGAATTTTCGTCAGAGATTAACTAGTCACTAGTGGATAAAAACTATGTGGAAACAAAGGAGAAGAAGGTGGGGAAGGAAGAGGAGAAAGAGAAGGGGGAGGACGTGAAGGAGGAGAAGCAGAAAGAGTTGAAGGGGGAGTAGGGAGAGGAGGAGGAAAAGGAAGAAGATTAGGAGGAATAGGAAATGGAGAAGGAGAAGTTGAAACAGATGAAGGGGAAGCAGAAAAGGTAAAGGAGGAAAGGGAAGAGAGGGAGAAGAAGTTGAAGGAGTGGTAGCAGAAAGAGGTGAAGAAGGAGGAAGAGGATTAGTAGAAGGAGGTGAAGAGAAATCGAAGGAGAAAGAGGTGAAGGAGTAGGAAGAGGATTAGAAGAAAGAAGAGTAGGCGGAAAATGAGGAGGCACAAAAAGAGAAGGAGGAGATGAAGGAAAAGTAGATGAAGAGGCATCCATTCGATCAGTTAAGAAGAGAAGGAAGGAGAAGGGATACACATCCAATATCCAATCAGTGGAAATGTTGGGTGTTCTACCACACAACCTAGACAGCTAGACACAGGCAGGATAGAAGGATAGATAGTTAATGCCTGACTGAATAGACGAGTGATAGGTTGATTTTTTTTTCTATTTGCAATCTCTTTTTGTTGTTGCTGTTTTTTAGTCACTCACTTGTGAAAACAATAGTCTAATTGAGAAGTTGGCTGAAATTCCAATACAAACATACATTTTTTCTACAATCATGTCGCTGAATAGAAGGTAAAGAAAGCCCTTGTCATTAAAAACCTCAGTTACCTAAACAGTGACTTCAACAAAAAGTAGGCATCTACCATCTTGCTGAGCCTAATGTTTTCCAAAGACATTTCCTACCAGCCTACCACCGTTACAGGAGGTAGAATTACACTCCGCAGAAAGCCATTTATTTTTACGGGTCAAATGCCATAACACGTGGATAAAAATTCTCCATCTGGGGCTGTGAATAACGTTCATAATGGGCTGCATTTTTTATTATTATTATTTATATTTATTTAAGTGCGGTCAAGGTCATCTAACCACCAGTTGTGTTAAACCCAAAACTGTTCGCGCCACTTGTGCAAATTGTAAAAAGGACCACCCTAATGTAATGCAATAGGTAATTGTACACTTTAATAATTAGTTGCTATAACTCTATTACATTAGCCACTATTTATTGAACTCACCATTTAATTATGTATTCGCTACAATCCAAAATCCATAGAAAAGGTAATATGTAAAAGTTCCAATTTGTATGAATGCCGTGAAATTTATTAAGTATGCAATGTGCAATGAACAAAAAATAGTGGAGATATCAAAATTACTACTCTGGATCAGAATGTCCATCTCTATGTCCAACAGAATTGTCTCTGTTATAAGTTATAACTAGATTTTATTCTTATTCTCTCAAACATACATTTCTTTGTAACTTACGATATTGCAGAATATGGAGGGAACCATTATAATAGTATGGCATTGTAACTTTTACAGGTGACTTTTTTGTAACTCACCACCAGTGATTTATGAGAGAATGATAAGACAGAGAGAGAGAGAGGGACTGAACTTGGAGGGAAATCTGAAAGTAAAAGACTGGAGGAAGAATAATAATATTTTGTGAGGTACTCGATTCTGGTTTGAAGATGAATATGAAAATATGTACCTTATTATTATTCGAAAATACGAAGAAAATAAATAAATTTTATGAATAATAATGATAATGAATCAATAAAATAAAAACATTCTTTCCCTTTCCCCCATCTTTCTTCCTCTTTCTCTCTCGCATACAGTTATGTAGTACAATTCATGCTTCATTGATTCCTATCGTGTTAACACGATAATGATGAAACTCTTCTACAGTTATCGAGTGAGTGAGAGAGAGAGAAAGAAACAGAGACAAAAATTCTAATCGATCCTGGGAGAGAGAGAGAGACTGTACTCGATCCCGCTCTCTTGGCTAGTAGAACACGGGAATAAGCAAGGAAAAAAATGAAGAAAAGGAAATTAAGAAGAAGAAAGAGGAGAAGAAGAAGAAGAAGGATTGAATAACAAATTGAAGAAGAATGAGAGGAAAGGAGAACGAGGAATAAATTCTGCGGCAAGGAAATGAACCTTGGCTGATGAAACTCTTCTACAGTTATCGAGTGAGTGAGAGAGAGAGAAAGAAACAGAGACAAAAATTGTACTCGATCCTGGGAGAGAGAGAGAGAGAGACTGTACTCGATCCCGCTCTCTTGGCTAGTAGAACACGGGAATAAGCAAGGAAAGAAATGAAGAAAAGGAAATTAAGAAGAAGAAAGAGGAGGAGAAGTAGAAGAAGGATTGAATAACAAATTGAAGAAGAATGAGAGGAAAGGAGAACGAGGAATAAATTCTGCGGCAAGGAAATGAACCTTGGCTAACAATAAGAAAAAGTTCGCGATTAGCATATTTTGTTCCGAACTGAAAACTCTTAAAAGAAAATTTAAATAAAACGAAAGGAAAAAAATCCGAAGAAAATCTTCTTATTAAAAGAAAACAACGAAAAATCTCGGGTAAATAAATGAATGAACGAGGGTTTGGATCAAATAAAATAGATATAATATCTAGTTACGAAAAAAAGTAATGATAATATATGGAATAGTAGCAGAATCATCAGGATAAAATCTGCCCCGGGCGGGAATCGAACCCACGGCCTAGCGCTTACAGGGCAGACGCACTACCAACTAAGCTAATTAGGCTGGCTTCGAAAACTTCACATCTTAGCTAAGACTATCTTTGTTGAGCTTTCAGTAGACAGGTAGACACACGAACTTTCAGCACGTTTTCAGAACTTACTTAGACACCTAGTTTCTTCCTTGTATTTTTTACTTTCTATTACAATAAGTATAGCGAAGCTATACTATTTAATGAGAAAGTGTTGAAATCGGTCCAAATTTTTTACTTTTTTCCGCTGAAGAATGTGGCTAGCAAAAAAAAAACTGTTTTTTTTTTCGTCTCGTTGAGAAATGACGAGACAAAAAAAGGCCCGAGACAAGACGAGAATGACCATTTCTCGTCCCTTCTCGTTTCGTGTACACCTCTAGACGAGTAATATTAGTTTCTATTATAGGTGCATAAATATGGTGTAGGTTTGTAGGTACCAGAGGTACGTTTCTAGCTTTCTAGCTTGTGGGAAGTGGTATTATCGATCGCCCAACTTAAAGCCATAAAGCCAGTTAGATATCGTGACATTGTACACTTCCACATGTAGAAAATTTACTGTTTTGTATTAGATATGTCTTTAGGTTCGAACTTCGAACCCACAACCTATAAGTTGTCACAATGCACAATGACATTCCTATGGAACAATGTCGGTTGATATCGATTGACTGTAAACGCACCTCCAAAGGACAACTAGAAAAAAAATAAGGAAAGTAAAAAAAGAGACGGGAGGGAAGTTGAGGAGAAGAAGATAGGGGGGGAGAGAGAGAGAGAGAAAGACTAACTTTTTCGGGGAGTGTAATCCCTCTCCAGCTACAACTGCAAAATGTTGGTAAATATGAAGTTCTAAGAGAGATAGAGGGAGATCAGGGGAGAGAGAGAGCAAGAGGGAGGAAGAGATAGGGAATCCGGAGAGAGAGAGAGAGAATGGAGGAAGACTGAAAGTCGAGAGAATAGGGAGAGGAATAAGATAGCATAAGAGAGGAAGAGAAAGGAAGAGATGTAGAATGGAGGAAGACTGAAAGTCGAGAGAATAGGGAGAGGAATAAGATAGCATAAGAGAGGAAGAGAAAGGAAGAGATGTAGATGAAGAGAGAAAGAGTGAGGGAAAAAGAGATGGAGAATAGGGGAGGACTGAGAATTGTTGTAGAGAGAGAGAATAATGAGGAAGGGGATAAGATAACATGAGAGAGAGAGAGAGAGAGAGGGAGAAAAGGGATGTAAATGTTTTAACAAGAGTTTGTATGTCACTATTGTTTAAGCTTTAAAGTGAGAGATGACTTCACATCTTAGCTAAGACTATCTTTGTTGAGCTTTCAGTAGACACCCGAACTTTCAGCACGTTTTCAGAACTTACTTAGAAACCTAGTTTCTTTGTATTTTTTACTTTCTATTGCAATAAGTATAGCGAAGCTATACTATTTAATGAGAAAGTGTTAAAATCGGTCCAAATTTTTTACTTTTTTCCGCTGAAGAATGTGGCTAGCAAAAAAAAATCTGTTTTTTTTTTCGTCTCGTTGAGAAATGACGAGACAAAAAAGGCACGCGACAAGACGAGAATGGCCATTTCTCGTCCCTTCTCGTTTCGTGTACACCTCTAGACGAGTAATATTAGTTTCTATTATAGGTGCATAAATATGGTGTAGGTTTGTAGGTACCAGAGGTACGTTTCTAGCTTTCTAGCTTGTGGGAAGTGGTATTATCGATCGCCCAACTTAAAGCCATAAAGCCAGTTAGATATCGTGACATTGTACACTTCCACATGTAGAAAATTTACTGTTTTTCCTGTTGTAAAACATACTGGGTGTACCTACCTGCCGCATAAGAGAGAGAGAGAGAGGCAGATTAAGTAGTGACAGTACGACTGTGATATTTACACAGGCTGCACAGGCAGAAGAGTGAAGATAAGGAAGATCGTTGAAGCAGGTAACATGAAGAAGTGTAAAACAAATAGAAGATAACATAAGGTTCCTACATAATTTATTATTAATGCCTACTCGTGTGTAGGTATACTCGTGACTTGTGCACGCCTATAGGGACACGGTAGAGGTATATGTGGAAGGAGAAATTCCTTAAATTTCCCCCTTCCAAAAATAACTTCACACTTAACATTTTGCCCTTGGCAAAAGTTATAAGTGTTATAACATAATACAATAAATTACAGAAGAAAAACATTTGAGACCCTTGCCTGACCTCTGTAATGCCAGCCTAGTTAGCTGGCAGGGTAGTGCGTCTGCCTTGTAAACGCTAGTTCGCGGGTTCGATTCCCGCCCTTGGCGGATTTTATCCTGAACAAATGAGGTCCGTTTTGGGAACGGCTGGCTTTCTCCTATCCTATCTTTCTTCTCTCTTCGCTTTTGGGAATATAATACCTTGGCAGTTACAGCTTCCTCTATCAAACCTCTTTTATATATACATAAAAAAAACCTCTAATTTTTACTATGACGTCAATGTATTCTTTTTCTAAGAGCGGTAAAACAGCAGGTCCTCTTTGGAACGTTTTCCTTCCGTACAGTACGTTGTATGGTTTGACACGCTTTCAACAAGAGTTATAGGTTATATGTTATAATCCATCTCTATCTCTCCCTTCTTCCAATACATTTATGTCAGTCGTCAGCAATCTTAGCATCAGTCAGCAATGACAGCATTTTGTGAAGAAATTAATAATGGATAAGGAATCATAAATTCAAAGCAGGATGGGAAACATAGAGAAATCAAATAAAGATTTTTTCATATTGCTTACCATTTCCTATGCATTATTAATGTGACACAGAGGAAGACTGGAAGACAGTCGTGTGGAATTTATGTACCCACCTGTCAACTCCATATTATTTTATACATGGTGGATGAGAGAACTCATTTTTTTTTTTTTTTTTTTTTTTTTTTCCTCCCTTCCGAAATCGAATCATAGAGGCCACAAACATTTTCCGAACTGATGGAATTTTCGTCAGAGATTAACTAGTGGATAAAAACTATGTAGAAACAAAGGAGAAGAAGGTGGGGAAGGAAGAGAAGGGGGAGAACGTGAAGGAGGAGAAGCAGAAAGAGTTGAAGGGGGAGTAGGGAGAGGAGGAGGAAAGGGAAGAAGATTAGGAGGAATAGGAAATGGAGGAGAAGTTGAAACAGATGAAGGGGAAGCAGAAAAGGTAAAGGAGGAAAAGGAAGAGAAGGAGAAGAAGTTGAAGGAGTGGTAGCAGAAAGAGGTGAAGAAGGAGGAAGAGGATTAGTAGAAGGAGGTGAAGAGAAATCGAAGGAGAAAGAGGTGAAGGAGTAGGAAGAAGATTAGGTGAAAGAAGAGTAGGAGGAAAATGAGGAGGCACAAAAAGAGAAGGAGGAGATGAAGGAAAAGTAGATGAAGAGGCATCCATTCGATCAGTTAAGAAGAGAAGGAAGGAGAAGGGATACACATCCAATATCCAATCAGTGGAAATGTTGGGTGTTCTACCACACAACCTAGACAGCTAGACACAGGCAGGATAGAAGGATAGATAGTTCATGCCTGACTGAATAGACGAGTGATAGGTTGAATTTTTTTTCTATTTTATTGCAATCTCTTTTTGTTGTTGCTGTTTTTTAGTCACTCACTTGTGAAAAAAATAGTCTAATTGAGGAGTTGGCTGAAATTCCAATGCAAACATACATTTTTTCTACAATCATCTCGCTGAATAGAAGGTAAAGAAAGCCCTTGTCATTAAAAACCTCAGTTACCTAAACAGTGACTTCAACAAAAAGTAGGTATCTATAACCATCTTGCTGAGCCTAATGTTTTCCAAAGACATTTCCTACCAGCCTACCACCATTACAGGAGGTAGAATTACACTCCGCAGAAAGCCATTTATTTTTACGGGTCAAATCCCATAACACGTGGATAAAAATTCCCCATCTGGGGCTGTGAATAACGTTCATAATGGGCTGTATTTTTTTTTTTTTTACCTATGTAGGATACCTAACCTACTATAATTAAATGTGCCTAACATTAGTTTTGTTTCAAAGATACAACTGCCAGGCGCTAAAGAGATTTATGTACAATAAGGTTGACCATTATGGTGATTTTTTTCCCTACCACTTTCTGTCATCTCCATGATAAATGAGAAAGGTTGGTGTTGCGTGGACCTGCCATTCCTCGTAGAAGATTAATTATGGAAGGGGAAAATTTGAACCGATTTGCAAAAATGTTGGAGGCATATTGGAATAATTGGCACAATGGCACCACAATAGGTCAGTACAGAAGTTAAAAAGAAGGTGAAATTTGTTAGGTTTTCTTAACTGCCAAAGGAGATAAGTATGTAGATCTTGATTTTTGATTTCTATATGGTGCTGAAAAAAAGTTTAGTTCCAGATTTTTTACCTGCATGTGATTATTTTTCCAGTTAATGTTCTTTATTATTTTGAGTTGAAAAAATGTAATTATATGTATTTCAACTCTCTCTAGTTTCTGGCTGCAAAACAAGCTGATATGTCATCTACATTTCCATACCACTTTCTGTCATCTCCATGATAAATGAGAAAGGTTGGTGTTGCGTGGACCTGCCATTCCTCGCAGAAGATTAATTATGGAAGGGGAAAATTTGAACCGATTTGCAAAAATAACTTCATCATGAACAGGCACCACAATAGGTCAGTACAGAAGTTAAAGAGAAGGTGAAATTTGTCAGGTTTTCTTAACTGCCAAAGGAGATAAGTATGTAGATCTTGATTTTTGATTTCTTTATGGTAATCTTCCGTAAATTACACTGTGCTGAAAAAAAGTGAGTTCCAGATTTTTTACCTGCATGTGATTATTTTTCCAGTTAATGTTCTGTATTATTTTGAGTTGAAAAAATGTAATTATATGTATTTCAACTCTCTCTAGTTTCTGGCTGCAAAACAAGCTGATATGTCATCTACATAATGTAAGTATAGGTAGATGACTCACACAGTGGGGTATGGGTGTGGGTATACATTTGTCGATATGAGAGGAAATGATCGTATCGTAAAATGGGAGTGAAGACTAAACAGGAAAATATTAGAGAACATTAGAGAGGTACGTGTGGAAACATGGGTATAAGTGGAATACACCATTATCTAGCACATGTACCGAGTATCAAATATACAGGGTGAAGTTGCAGTGGAAAATGTGGAAAAAAAAATCTTTATAGAGATAACGGTAAGACCAGCCACCCACTATCAGGTAGACCTGACATTTACACGTGGTCTACCTGATAGTGTGTGTGCTCATCAGGTAGACCTGATAGACGGACCTGATCAGGTGCACCTGTCAGGTCTACTTGATAGTGAGTGCCTGGCCTAAGAAGGGTCTTATCGTCCCGAAATCGAAGAGAAAAGGAGGACAGGATGGGAAAAAGCCAGCCGTTCCGAGAACGAACCTTATTTGTTTGAATCTTATAAAGTGTTTGTCCTGGGCGGAAATCGAACTACGACCTAGTACTAACAAGGTAGGCGCGCTATCCTAACCAGACTGACTTTTATTTGTGTAGTTTTAGGAGGAATGAAATTTATTCTTGTAGTTTGGGAGAAGGTGAATTTCTTGTGCCAAATTATTACCAAGGTCCCTTCTTACTCTTGCACACCTGGTATGTTCGTAATATGGAATATGAGAGTGTAGAGTTTGGGGTGGCTGAATACATTACCTTCTCTTAGGTAATGTACGTACTCTGGGGGAGAGAACCTATGTAAACAAGGTTTCGACTATCTGTTGTGTTTGAAGATAACACCTCGGAAATGCGATAATTTGGGGAAATGTTTTGTGCTTTGCACATTGCATATGTGAACAGATACCAGGCGTTCATAAAAAAAAATCATGGATGGGGAAAATATCAGGACAGAAACCAGAAACAAATTAAAAGTAGCTATAGTTAGATACATAAGTAGCTACTTTTCCAGCATTTAACTATTTATTCGCTTTATTTAACCTAACAAAAATATACAGGGTGTATGAATTAGTCATTCATTTGCTCGGCAGATAAAGAATCAATCATTAGCAAAGTGAAGCTGTGGAGGGTAAATTTCAGCTCTCTAGGTCGAGCAGGTAGGAAGTTTTATGTGTTCCAGAAAACCCTGTAGAAAAAAGAGACGGAAGATTGTGTCAAGGCGAGGAAACAAGAGAGAAGGAAGAGGTCGCAGTAATTTCCTGACATCTTAATGAAATTCGACAGACACACATCAAGGAGAGAGAAGGAAAGGGAGAGTAAAATACATAGAGAGAGACAGAGAAGAAAAGAGGGTGAAAATAGATTGAGAGAGAGAGAAGGAAGAGGGAAAGAAGGAAAAGGGAAAGAAATAAAAGAGAGAGAGAGAGAGAAGGAGAGAAGGAAGAGGGAAAGAAAAAGAAAGAGAGAGAGAAGGGAATAGGAGGAAATAAAGAAAAGCGAAGGAAATGGGGAAATATTTTAGAAAGAGATTTAATAAACTATGCTTTCCTACTTTCCTTTGAATGAAAATAGAAAAAAAAACAATCACAATCTAGAAGTCCAAAGGAAAAACAAGAAGTTAGATGATAATAGAGACTTAAGCGAAGGAAATGGGGAAATATTTTAGAAAGAGATTTAATAAACTATGCTTTCCTTTGAATGAAAATAGAAAAAAAAAACAATCACAATCTAGAAGTCCAAAGGAAAAACAAGAAGTTAGATGATAATAGAGACTTAGTGAGACAAAGAAACTGACATAATGATTCCTTCCTTGTCTTTTTGAGAAAGGACTAGTACATCTACAATTGTACAATTTATTTGAATAAAGTCTTCAGGTATTTATTTTTGTAGAAATGAAAAGAAAATGGAAGTACCTGCCTAACAAAAGAGAAATAGAGAGGGATAAAGAGGAAGGGAAGTAATTAAGTAAGTAAAAAAAAAAAATGTTAACAAACTGCATAAACCTCCTCCCCGTCCCACCTCTTCTCTAACAAATAACTACCTACCTCTCCCTAGACTGCGGTAATCAATAGAAAGGAGGTAAGCAGTAAGTATACTAATCTGTCTGTAAAGCATTTCTCTTTCACATGACTGTTGGAACATTGGGAATCAGAACTTATAAGCTTATACATAACGGTTTCAGTCCCTGCGGATAACATCAAGGGGGAAGTTCAACTTTGTATGAACGCCGTAAAACTGAATGGTGTATGCAATATGCAATAACGCGGTCAAAATTCATCCATACCTGACCCTTCTGCTATGCTAATGAAGTAGTAGGTATACATAGGTAATCAATAGAAAGGAGGTAAGCAGTAAGTATACTAATCTGTCTGTAAAGTATTTCTCTTTCACATGACTGTTGGAACATTGGGAATCAGAACTTATAAGCTTAAACAACGGTTTCAGTCTCTGCGGATAACATCAAGGGGGAAGTTCAACTTTGTATGAACGCCGTAAAACTGAATGGTATATGCAATATGCAATAACGCGGTCAAAATTCATCCATACCTGACCCTCCCTTCTGCTATGCCTTCTGTGTACCCTAACTACCCTAGGCCAGGGGACGGGACGTAAAGAAAGGTAAGTGAAAATAAATTATTTTAATTATGATTGTAGAATTACTAGGTGACTTTTTTTCACAGTTAAAATGTATACCTACCTACCTACTTATACTTACCTACGAAGTAGGTATATCTTGAGAAAATCACTAAAAAAACGTCTATCAATTTCGCAACGAGTGCAACGACCTACAAATTACGTTAACGACGCGACGACCAAAAATTTGGAAACGAAATCCGTACTATGTTTTATTTTCTGAACACATGTTTCTCTGATAACGGTTATCTGATAAAATCTTATCATTCTAAAAAAATGCATCGTTTGTAAAGTTCTTTTTGTCCAATGAAAAAACAGGATTTGAGTACATAAAAAAATTTCATATACTTACCTACGAAGTAGGTATATCTTGAGAAAATCACTAAAAAAACGTCTATCAATTTCGCAACGACCTACAAATTACGTGAACGACGCGACGACCAAAAATTTGGAAACGAAATCCGTCTGATGTTATATTTTCTGAACACATGTTTCTCTGATAACGGTTATCTGATAAAATCTTATCATTCTAAAAAAAAAAATGCATCGTGTGTAAAGTTCTTTTTGTCCAATGAAAAAACAGGATTTGAGTACATAAAAAAATTTCATTTCAAATCACAAGTTTCTACCCATCCAAACAAAAACATTCAAGATGGATTCCAAAACACATGTTTTTCTTTCGCACTGAAGTTGTAATCCACAGCAATCATGCCTGTAAGTATTCTTTTTATTCAAGTTAAATATTAAATTTACTGGATAATATCTTCTTTTAAAAGTATTTAGACACAAAGAAAAGTGTAATCTCTTCTCTGGACGAAAATCTCATCTCCTGCGATGTTTTATTTAACAAAATATGACCGGAGTGTTGGCTTGCCGACAAGCATGGTTTCATCCCTTTCCCGTATCACATACGTTGCAATCTTTTCAGAAGAATCTTTTACATTTGCTCCTTGATCCTAAATCCCTTTGGAAAATCCGCTCTGATTTATACTCAAATTTGGTCTATCCAACTCGTATTTTGTCTTGTAAGATAAAACGCAATAGAACATATTCAACAACTTCCTGAAGTACCAACCTCAGCAACACAGTTGAATTGACATTATAAATGTTGGCTTAAAAATCTAGCTTATTTGGTTTATTATAAGAAGTATGTATCAACTGTTTGAAATTAACTAAAGTAATAATAATGTGTAACATACAGTTGGTCTCATCTTGTTTGCTAAATACAAATACTTCACCAAATTCAGTTGAAAAAAGAAAAAAAAAAAAAAAATGACAACAGTAGTTGAACTTTTGTTTCATTGGCCTTAAAGCTAATTGGTATTTAAAGTTACCTACATGTTTTACTTGGCCTCAGTTTGTGGTTTCATACTGGGTTAGGCTTGCTGTAATAATAATGTATATATAAAAAAAAATAACCTTTAACTATGCCTTCTTTTTTCCACCCAGAGTACCTATGGAATCATTTTGGTATTTATGTTACTGTTCTCCTATATAAAAAAAAATAACCTTTAACTATGCCTTCTTTTTTCCACCCAGAGTACCTATGGAATCATTTTGGTATTTATGTTACTGTTCTAAAAAAAATAACCTTTAACTATGCCTTCTTTTTTCCACCCAGAGTACCTACCTATGGAATCATTTTGGTATTTATGGTCTTTACTGTTCTTGGCTTAGGTTCACAATATATCTAGCCCCAAGAACCCTTTGATTGTTATCTCTTACATACCCCCCATATTTTGCCTAACAGTTTTGATCTCTTCTATTTTCAGCTAGCAAAAGATTTACTTCACCCGTCCCAGGCTGAAGAGAAGCGCAAACATAAATTGAAGAGACTTGTCCAACACCCCAACTCATATTTCATGGATGTCAAATGCCCAGGTAAGGTATTTTTAAAGGATTCAAACTTTGGGCAGTCAGTTCATAAATTTTATTGATTGTCTCTCTGAGACATTTAATCTCTGAACTATGATACTCCCTGGAGTATTGATTATGTTTTGTTAACATTCTTTCCTAATCAAATTTTTTCTTCTTCCAGGATGTTATAAAATTACAACAGTGTTTAGCCATGCCCAAAGTGTTGTGATCTGTGCTGGATGTTCCACGATCCCCATAAATTTTATTGATTGTCTCTCTGAGATATTTAATCTCTGAACTATGTTACTCCCTGGAGTATTAATTATGTTTTGTTAACATTCTTTCCTAATCAATTTTTTTTCTTCTTCCAGGATGTTATAAAATTACAACAGTGTTTAGCCATGCCCAAAGTGTTGTGATCTGTGCTGGATGTTCCACGATCCCCTGGAGTATTGATTATGTTTTGTTAACATTCTTTCCTAATCAAATTTTTCTTCTTCCAGGATGTTATAAAATTACAACAGTGTTTAGCCATGCCCAAAGTGTTGTGATCTGTGCTGGATGTTCCACGATCCTATGTCAACCCACAGGCGGTAGAGCAAGACTAACAGAGGGTAAGTATGTAAGTAAATAATAATGAAACAGGTCAGAAAAAAGATAAACTAACAATGAGGTACATGAACTGAATTTGTTATGACTTTAGCCCAAGTGAAAATCGGAAGAATTCGAGAAAATGAAAGCTTCGTTCAGATGCCATGCAGAATGGCGTGAAAAGAAGACTTAAAATATCCCAGAGATGGTGTAACATTTACTATATGGAACATACTAGTAATGTACCTTGTACAAGTTGTACCATCTAATCTTTCTCCTTTACAGGTCTCACGGCCTCTTTAATTAGATTCTACGAAAAACCTTTTGTAGAAAGAAAGGAGGAGACAGAACTTTTACTTGGAAAAAATCTGAATAGGTACCATTTTTCCTTCGAAAACTTCTTTTTTTAAGGAGGTTTGACAGAAGGAACTGTAACTGCTATGGTCTTATCATCCCGAAATCGAAGAGAGAAGGAAGACAGGATAGGAGAAAGCCAGCCTGTTAACAAACTGCATAAACCTCCTCCCCGTCCCACCTCTTCTCTAACAAATAACTACCTACCTCTCCCTAGACTGTAGATACCTAACTACATATCTAATTTCGAAAATATACGAGTACATGTATATATTTCCGATTTTTAAGATATTTACACATTGCCAATTCTAAAATCAAGTCCGATCATTAGAACCACCACTAACACCAGCTGACGAGCACCGTCAACATTCATTGACCAATCAGCTGGTTCCATTGCCGGGAAAGACGGAAATTTTCCAACAGTCTAACACAAACATAACAAGAGTCTAACTCTGTCAAAAACTTCAATCAAGTATTGTGTATTGACCCAAGGAATTCTATTTTTTTGGTTTCAGATGATACTGGTGATAGTATGACAGTACGAGGTTGTGCTCTGGACAGTGGAACACCGACTACTGACACGGAACTCATCCGAATGTCACACTGTGGAGGATTCTACTTCGATGACAGGTATTGACAAAAGTTTTCATCAACTTTTTAGCTAAATCCCGTTTAAGGATTATGAGTTATTCAATTCCCCCCCCCCCCCCAAGACTTTTAAAAAAAAACCAAAGGTAGGTAATAAAAGTAAAATAAGTTCATTGTTCAATATTTTCCTACTTCAATTTTCAACGCCCTTATTACCTAGTTTTAGATTGAGCTTGTGCATTTTTCCATGAAGAGCACTTATGTTTCTTTAAATGAAATACACGAACACAACACATCGTTACAGAAATGAACTTTTGCCTATATCTATAAATATATCTACTATCTACCCACCCTAGAGTTAATTTGAAAACATGATTATTTATTTATCATACAAATAAATAAATGCCTTACCTTATCTTCACGATCTTAAAACCAGCAGTTTTCCTCCTGTTTTCATTTCTATCTCTACAACAGGTAAATGAAGTAGTAGGTATACATATTGAATTGAATTGAATTGATTTATTTGGTGCTTTTCAACACAGGGCTGTTAAGCATAGGTAATCAATAGAAAGGAGTAAGTATACTAATCTGTCTGTAAAGCATTTCTCTTTCACATGACTGTTGGAACATTGGGAATCAGAACTTATAAGCTTATACATAACGGTTTCAGTCCCTGCGGATAACATCAAGGGGGAAGTTCAACTTTGTATGAACGCCGTAAAACTGAATGGTGTATGCAATATGCAATAACGCGGTCAAAATTCATCCATACCTGACCCTTCTGCTATGCCTTCTGTGTACCCTAACTACCCTAGGCCAGGGGACGGGACGTAAAGAAAGGTAGGTAAGTGAAAATAAATTATTTTAATTATGATTGTAGAATTACTAGGTAACTTTTTTTCACAGTTAAAATGTATACCTACCTACTTATACTTACCTACGAAGTATATCTTGAGAAAATCACTAAAAAACGTCTATCAATTTCGCAACGACCTACAAATTACGTTAACGACGCGACGACCAAAAATTTGGAAACGAAATCCGTCTGATGTTTTATTTTCTGAACACATCAACACATGTTTCTCTGATAACGGTTATCTGATAAAATCTTATCATTCTAAAAAAAAAAATGCATCGTGTGTAAAGTTCTTTTTGTCCATATCAATTTCGCAACGATCTACAAATTACGTTAACGACGTGACGACCAAAAATTTGGAAACGAAATCCGTCTGATGTTTTATTTTCTGAACACATGTTTCTCTGATAACGGTTATCTGATAAAATCTTATCTTTCTAAAAAAAATGCATCGTGTGTAAAGTTCTTTTTGTCCAATGAAAAAACAGGATTTGAGTACATAAAAAAATTTCATTTCAAATCACAAGGTAGAATTTTACAATGAAACAACTGCTACAAAAAGAAGATCTCTTTTCTGTCTGTATGAATTTCATCAGTTTAAGATGCTAAAGAAACCTACATACACCTCTTGCCAAAGGATCTTCAATTTTCTGTTTCTGTGATTTTCAACAGCTTAAAAGAAAATAGAATAAATAGATCAGTTCCCCTCCCCCTTCTCCTCCATTTTTTTCTCTTCTTCTTCTTCTACTCCTTCTTATTTACCATCTTAAATTTGTCTCCTCCTTTTCTTCTTGTTCTTTCACTCGTTTCCTCCCTCCCCCTTCTCCTCCCTTTTTTCTCTTCTTCTTCTTCTACTCCTTCTTATTTACCATCTTAAATTTGTCTCCTCCTTTTCTTCTTGTTCTTTCACTCGTTTCCTTTTCCTAACTGTCCTTGATACTTTTTCCTTTTTTATAGCCAATAAGAGAGCTGTTTTTATTAGACTGCATTGTCTGTGTAGTATGTTGTGGATGTGTAGAGCACCTTAGGTATAAACCCTCAAAAACTAGATTAAGGTAGAGGGAGCCATTATAGTGGGACATAAATGGGTTTGTAATGGGATTCTCTGCAACTCCCTTCTTTCCAAACTGGCGCATTACTGACGAGCATTCCCCAGGGGAAAAGAGAAAAAGAAAAGTTAAGGAAGACGACTTTTTCTCACTGTAGGTAGTAGACATGTCTATCTGTGTTTTCAACAGGTAAATTCCTAACAAGATACCTACTGAAATGTTAGATATTATATTTTCACTTGACCAATATATTGAACTTGTTTATTTATAATAAAAAAAGTATAGGGAACATACAGTAAAAAAGGATGAGTTTACATGTTTCGCCATCAAGAAAAAACATCTAGCCAGGTTCGTATTTAAGGGGAGCTCCCCTCCCCTCCTCAAGCATCACTTTTTTCCTATACTGTAGGCCAGACTCCGAAAATTTGGAGCATCCACCCCCGGCTAGACGACTTTGGAAGTTTAAATGAGTGTCTCCAATACTGACATTAAGAAGGTACGAGTATCTACCTTATAATAGGTAAGAACTTGAAACTTTAATTAAAAAAAGAACTTACCTGAAAAAAAAAAAAAAAAAAAAAAACTGCAAGCACGCAAAAACCTTTTCTTCTAAAAATTCTCAAGTAAAAACTTTAATGAAAGAAACTTTTGTTGAAACTGGATAGCTTAGTTTTATTTTATTAAAAATAAGTAATAGGTAAGCGCAACGTTCTTTTGCAGAAAAAGAAAAATAGGATACCTGATAGCCTGATACCTTCTTGCAGTCTCTATTCTCAAATTCAAGCATGATAGTGACATCTCTTTTTCAAGTATCTTGTGGCAGGTTCATGTTTACGTAAAAAAAAAAAAAAACTGGCACTTGAAAACTGACCATATTACGTCTGCCTTGTAAGCGCTAGGCCGCGGGTTCGATTCCGCCCGGGCGGATTTTATCCTCTCTTTGACTTCGGGACGATAAGACCTTATAGTAGTTACAGTTCTCTCCATCAAACCTCTTCACACACGAAGTTAATTATACAATAATGACAAAATGAGACTGGCCACACGGACATTATAGTAGATTATGTAGGTAGATTACGAAAGTCGATACGTATCTACGTATTTAAACTAAGTAAATCTAGGTGCCTAGTATTAGTTAACCAAGTATTTGATTCCCGTGTTTCAAATCTTATATTATAAGAACGAGATCCATTCACAGTTCACATTTCATAGTTCACACACTGATCGCTCTATCTCGAGAACCACAACTCGTAGTAGATTATGTAGGTAGATTACGAAAGTCGATAACGTACCTACGTATTTAAACCAAGTAAATCTAGGTGCCTAGTATTAGTAGTATTAGTTAACCAAGTATTTGATTCCCGTGTTTCCAATATACCTATCTAATATCTATTTCAGATATGTGCGAGGTTGTGTTCAAAGTTGTGATGATGCAGATGCGTGTAACAGTTCCACCAAAGTACTACCTTCCCTAGTATTAGTTAACCAAGTATTTGATTCCCGTGTTTCTAATATTTGTTTCAGATATGTGCGAGGTTGTGTTCAAAGTTGTGATGATGCAGATGCGTGTAACAGTTCCACCAAAGTACTACCTAACCAAGTATTTGATTCCCGTGTTTCCAATATATCTATTTCAGATATGTGCGAGGTTGTGTTCAAAGTTGTGATGATGCAGATGCGTGTAACAGTTCCACCAAAGTACTACCTTCCCTTCAGCGGGAGAGAAAATGTTCCGCTCTCGACCAACATTTTGAGTTTCGTTTATGTTTTTAGTTTGATAACTATGCAGCTAATAGGGAGCGCGCAGCGCGACCGTATTTTTTATTATTTTCTACAAGTTCGGCCATGCCTTTTCTACAAGTTTGGCCATGCCTTGGGATGAACTAGCGGGATTCCGGAGCGAAGCGACGGAATTCAGCTAGTTTTCTAATATTTGTTTCAGATATGTGCGAGGTTGTGTTCAAAGTTGTGATGATGCAGATGCGTGTAACAGTTCCACCAAAGTACTACCTTCCCTGTTCCACTGGACGCCATCCATATTGAGAACTCTACATCATCAAGTACTCTTCAGTTGTGTGGTTTTACAAATCCTACACTACGGAATCACATAAAGAAGTTAATTATTTTTAAAAATATGTCAAAAAAAGAGAAGAAAAAAGTATATTTTATATTAAAAGAAGTGTGTGTATTCACCCACGAACATTGGTATAAATTGTGTAGGTAGTAGGTACATGACGAAAAAAAAAAAAAAAAAAAAAATGGTGGATGGTGATTTATCAGATGTGATGAGTATGTATATAGACTAACTAGCTGAATTCCGTCGCTTCGCTCCGGAATCCCGCTAGTTCATCCCGAGGCATGGCCAAACTTGTGGAAAAGACCTCGATACATTTATACGTTATAAAATTGGAATTAAACCTATAAAATTATACAATTATTATTTATAAGTTATAAGCTAATCAAATAAGCCGCACTTTCCTAATATTATGTATTTTAAGAATATTATTTTGGACGTACAAATTTTCCCTTTCAATATTTCTCACCACACAAAAGAATGAAGTAGGTAGGTATACTTAGTTATTAACTAATTTAAATATGTAGGTAAATAAACTGCAGAAAATAAATTATTAGGTATGTAATAAATATCATTATACTTAGTTATTAACTAATTTAAATATGTAGGTAAATAAACTGCAGAAAATAAATTATTAGGTATGTAATATCATTATCACATAATAGGTACGTAGGTAATGTTACCCACCTCTTAAATTTCGAAGGGGGTAAATTAGGACGGTACATGAAATAACTGAGTATAGGTAAGTACTGTAAATACATTTATCTTCAAGACCAAACGAAATAAAATTAATTAATTATTATTTTTACTCCTCCCCTTGAATCCTATGTAATATCATTATCACATAATAGGTACGTAGGTAATGTTACCACCTCTTAAATTTCGAAGGGGGTAAATTAGGACGGTACATGAAATAACTAAGTATAGGTAAGTACTGTAAATACATTTATCTTCAAGACCAAACGAAATAAAATTAACTAACTATTATTTTTACTCCTCCCCTTGAATGTTTCATTTTTGTATCCACCTATTCACAGGGCTAAACAGTCCCTTAAGCTGCCGAATAAAGACTAAAGAGTCTATCCTTGGAGACCGTATAACATTCAAGGTAGGTAATAAAAGTAAAATAAGTTCATTGTTCAATATTTTCCTACTTCAATTTTCAACGCCCTTATTACCTAGTTTTAGATTGAGCTTGTGCATTTTTCCATGAAGAGCACTTATGTTTCTTTAAATGAAATACACGAACACAACACATCGTTACAGAAATGAACTTTTGCCTATATCTATAAATATATCTACTATCTACCCACCCTAGAGTTAATTTGAAAACATGATTATTTATTTATCATACAAATAAATAAATGCCTTACCTTATCTTCACGATCTTAAAACCAGCAGTTTTCCTCCTGTTTTCATTTCTATCTCTACAACAGGTAAATGAAGTAGTAGGTATACATATTGAATTGAATTGAATTGATTTATTTGGTGCTTTTCAACACAGGGCTGTTAAGCATAGGTAATCAATAGAAAGGAGTAAGTATACTAATCTGTCTGTAAAGCATTTCTCTTTCACATGACTGTTGGAACATTGGGAATCAGAACTTATAAGCTTAAACATAACGGTTTCAGTCCCTGCGGATAACATCAAGGGGGAAGTTCAACTTTGTATGAACGCCGTAAAACTGAATGGTGTATGCAATATGCAATAACGCGGTCAAAATTCATCCATACCTGACCCTTCTGCTATGCCTTCTGTGTACCCTAACTACCCTAGGCCAGGGGACGGGACGTAAAGAAAGGTAGGTAAGTGAAAATAAATTATTTTAATTATGATTGTAGAATTACTAGGTAACTTTTTTTCACAGTTAAAATGTATACCTACCTACTTATACTTACCTACGGTACCTCCTTTGTTCTTCACAGGGGCAGTAAGACTGGGTAGAATAAATGAAGAAATCATAGTCAATCCATCTCGAAAGCAGTTGCTCAGCCGATTTGAACCCTCCCGCCAATCCCTCAAAAAAATTTCAGAGGTTTTACATTGAGGTTTTAAGGGTCCGTTCACATCGTCACATAAATTTCCTTCATCCCATTTTTTCTCTATATCTTTTGTTTTTTTTTTTTTTTTTTTTTTTTTTTTTTTTTTTGTTTTGTTTTGTTTTGTTTGTTTGTTTGTTTTTTTTTTTTCCACTTTGCGCTAAGTTCTTTTTACCCCTCAAAAAAGTGTATTTTACCCCTCGGGGGTAAATACCCCCAGGTTGGGAACCAATGATCTAGTAGAATGGATGGCAGAGTTCTCATAAACATGTTTATTGATGGTTTGTGATTTTCTGATTTTATGAGGTATTTAATTTCAAAAAGATTGTTAATCCTAATGCAGTGTAACAACCTTTTCTTTTTGTTCACAGGATGTTCGTTTAGGAAAAAACAGCACTAAAGAGAGAAATACCTATTCTTAATTTAGCTGTTAAGGAATCCTGTACGAGAAGAACTGTACTATGTCATCTCTATCTGTGCTGTGTGTCTTGTAAATGTAACAAAAAGAGTATTTACCATGGTGAAAATAAATCTGTTCACAAGTTTTGTTATCTTTTACTAAAAAATATAATTTGTCTTTTTTTTATTATTTACTGTCCCCCAAAATATTGTTCTCTGTTGGTTTTTATTATTACTCAATTACAAGAAATTTGTCAGAGCAAATTATGTTCGTTTAGGAAAAAACAGCACTAAAGAGAGAAATACCTATTCTTAATTTAGCTGTTAAGGAATCCTGTACGAGAAGAACTGTACTATGTCATCTCTATCTGTGCTGTGTGTCTTGTAAATGTAACAAAAAGAGTATTTACCATGGTGAAAATAAATCTGTTCACAAGTTTTGTTATCTTTTACTAAAAAATATAATTTGTCTTTTTTTTTTTATTATTTACTGTCCCCCAAAATATTGTTCTCTGTTGGTTTTTATTATTACTCAATTACAAGAAATTTGTCAGAGCAAATTATGTTTTATGTTGACAACCATGTTTTACCAATTAGGCATTGACAGTGACTGACATGCCTGCTTGGTATGTTGTGGGTTTTGGGGCTCTTGTTAACTTGTGCTCACTGGCACCATTTGAGTGATTTGAGTTTTGAAAGATCAAAACTTGTGCAGATTCAATAGTAGGAAGTAGAGGTGTCAAATGAGTAATATCACCTGTGTTCCCCTAGGTTGGGATGGGTGTGAACTGTAAAGCTATGCTACAAAAGGTTCGTGTGAAAAATATGGGTAATTGGGGAAGGGTGGTCAGCCTCTTGCTTTTGGGCACAAACGCGTTGGGGGGTGAAAGGTTTTCATCCCCCAACCTAAATTTCGGCTCCCATGGACGGCCGACCTGAACCGTACGGCGCGACAAGGTGCGTGTAAACGGACCTTTCGGCGCGAAAATTCAAATAGTTGATTTTTGATAACCAGTGCTAGTGCACGCCAGCACGCATTTTTGCGTTTACCGGAAGAAAAGTTATTGAAAAAAAAAGGATTCTTCTGATATTAAAGGAGATTAATTACAGATTAATACACATTTCCTTTAAAACCTTCTCTCTGTGATTATTCCTCGAGCTATGAATACAATGTACTGCAGTATACATAGGAAACACATCATGTTCACAAGGCATCGGCCACGCATTTTTGCGTTTACCGGAAAAAAAGTTATTGAAAAAAAAAGGATTCTTCTGATATTAAAGGAGATTAATTACAGATTAATACACATTTCCTTTATAACCTTCTCTCTGTGATTATTCCTCGAGCTATGAATACAATGTACTGCAGTATACATAGGAAACACATCATGTTCACAAGGCATCGGCTAAAAGAATTCAAATGTTTTCTTTCTAGCATAGCATTAGAAGAAGTTAGCTTTGACAATTTGGGGTAAGTCAATCAGTTTAGTTTAGTAACAGCTTAGGTTTTGGCCCATTCATTTGGATGGAGTTGCAACTCTATGAATGGGTGTTGAACCTGTTTGTGAAAATACCCTTTGTACCCATCTCTTGGTACATAAATCAAAACTTTGTTTTCATGTAGAACAAACATGGATAAAATCTTCTCTGTCCCATATTAATGCTGCTATTTGATCCCAATTACAATCAAGTCCATACCATTGCTTACATCTGATTTTCAGCAAAAAATTGAAACTCTCAACGGGTCAGTATGCCAAATTAGCCGATAGTTGTGTTACTGCCCAGCTTGGAGATACGTCAGTCATGGTTACCGCAGTCAGTAAAGCAAAAACACAAAGTGGGACCCAATCATTTCTACCACTCACAGTTGATTACAGACAAAAAGCTGCAGCAGCTGGCCGGATACCAACTAATTTTCTTCGCAGGGAACTAGGTATGTTGGATTTTTGGTCCAGTGGTCACTACCATCTGTATTGGTATATCTTTTTGTAATCATTTAGTGTCTTATGTATCAATCTCCATAAAAAAATCTTTCCCCCCTTTTATATTTATCAGATGTGATGAGTATTTCCCTATGTAATTACCTATGATTTCTTGTCATAAGAATAGGGTATGTTTGCTACATTGAACTTAGTTGTTTTGTGAATGTGAGTTTGTGTTTCATCTTTCAGACCACATATCTAAATTCAATTGATTCTTCTCTAAAGAGACCCAGTCTGTGGAAGTGTTTTATTTATCAGATGTGATGAGTATTTATAGACTAATCAAGTAATTACCTATGATTTCTTGTCATAAGAATAGGGTATGTTTGCTACATTAAACTTAGTTGTTTTGTGAATGTGAGTTTGTGTTTCATCTTTCAGACCACATATATAGTCTAAATTCAATTGATTCTTCTCTAAGGAGACCCAGTCTGTGGAAGTGTTTCCTACTTACCTGTAATTTCTGTCTTTCAGGTGCATCAGAGAATGAGATTCTAGCAAGTAGACTCATCGATAGATCTATTCGACCCCTGTTCCCCCCAGGATTCACCAATGACACCCAGATAGTGTGTAATCTTCTTGCTGTGGATGGCGTACATGATCCGGAGGTTCTGGCTATTAATGCTTCCTCTGCCGCTTTGGCTGTGTCAAACATTCCTTGGGATGGGCCTGTAGGTAAGTGGATGTACTGCTTATGTATAGGTATACAACTAAACACACACACACACACACACACACACACACACACACACACACACACACACACACACACACACACACACACACACACACACACACACACACACACACACACACACACACACACACACACACACACACACACACACACACACACACACACACACACACACACACACACACACACACACACACACACACACACACACACACACACACACACACACACACACACACACACAAAGAAGAACCTTTTACATTTGCTCCTTGATCCTAAATCCCTTTGGAAAATCCGCTCTTTGATTTATACTCAAATTTGGTCTATCCAACTCGTAGTTTGTCTTGTAAGATAAAACGCAATAGAACATATTATTCAACAACTTCCTGAAGTACCAACCTCAGCAACACAGTTGAATTCATGAATTGACATTTTAAATGTTGGCTAAAAATCTAGCTTATTTGGTTTATTATAAGTAGTATGTATCAAAATAATGAGTAACATACAGTTGGTCTCATCTTGTTTGCTAAATACAAATACTTCACCAAATTCAGTTGAAAAAGAAAAAAAAATGACAACAGTACCTAGTTGAACTTTTGTTTCATTGGCCTTAAAGCTAATTGGTATTTAAAGTTACCTACATGTTTTACTTGGCCTCAGGTTGTGGTTTCATCAGTATAACAACGTTGTTGAGATAAATCGGCATGTAGGGTAGATTTCTGTATGTGAAATCAACATGTACCAATTTGCTCTCATTTAACTTGATCCTCCATTTTGCAGTCCATCTTTAAAATTTGGAGAAAAAAAAAAACTGAAACATGTGTCTCATTATATTCATGGGGTGACTCAGTGTACCATCTCTATCACTTGAATTTTGTTCTTATTGAAAACTTGTTCAATGTATACCTCCTTTGTTCTTCACAGGGGCAGTAAGACTGGGTAGAATAAATGAAGAAATCATAGTCAATCCATCTCGAAAGCAGTTGCTCAGCTCTGATCTGAATCTGGTTGTGGTATCAGCTGCTCAAAATCTAGTTGTTATGTTAGAAGGATCTGCCAATGGCATTCTGCAACCTGATTTTCTCAAAGCTATTAAAACAGGTAAGTCCTATGATCCTGATACAATAGAATTTTACAATGAAACAACTGCTACAAAAAGAGGATCTCTTTTCTGTCTGTATGAATTTCATCAGTTTTAGATGCTAAAGAAACCTACATACACCTCTTGTCAGAGGATCTTCAATTTTCTGTTTCTGTAATTTTCAACAGCTTAAAAGAAAATAGAATAAATAGATCAGTTGCTTTTTGGCAAATGGGAGTTATATAACCTATTCAGTGGATAACTCTTTTTTGGCAGGATTCTCGGTGGCAGGATTCTCGAGATTGAGCTCTTCCACCCAACCACTGATGTCAGAGTGACCTGATTATAACTTTTGTGACTCACCTTTTCCAGTAATTTTGGTACAACCGGATCTCTTTTCTGTCTGTATGAATTTCATCAGTTTTAGATGCTAAAGAAACCTACATACACCTCTTGTCAGAGGATCTTCAATTTTCTGTCTCTGTGATTTTCAACAGCTTAAAAGAAAATATGTAGAATAAATAGATCAGTTGCTTTTTGGCAAATGGGAGTTATATTCAGTGGATAACTCAGAGCTAATAATGTTGTTATTTTATTTCCAGGATCTAAACAGTGTCAACACATCATTCAAGCTATCAATTAATAATAATGAAACAGGTCAGAAAAAAGATAAACTAACAATGAGGTACATGAACTGAATTTGTTATGACTTTAGCCCAAGTTGAAATACCTCAGAACAAAACTAACCAAATCTTTTTTTTTTTTTCATTATCTAGTAGAATGGATGGCAGAGTTTTCATAAACATGTTTATTGATGGTTTGTGATTTTATGAGGTATTTAATTTCAAAAAGATTGTTAATCCTAATGCAGTGTAACAACCTTTTCTTTTTGTTCACAGGATGTTCGTTTCGCTTTTCCAGTATGGTATAAGGTTATCAGCCTTTTTTTTTATTTTTTTTTTTTTAGGTGGCAGGATTCTCGAGATTGAGCTCTCCACCCAACCACTGATGTCAGAGTGACCTGATTATAACTTTTGTGACTCACCTTTTCCAGTAATTTTGATACAAAAAAATGTTGGTTTGACAACGAAAAACGTTTACAAAGATAGTCCTATTGTAGTTCATTGTCTTTTTTTTATATATAAATCCCCTAATGTCCGGGACTTTCAGGTGTTCACTGACTCCACGGTGGACAAGCTAGCTCGTGATGACGTCATTAATGAAATTCGATATACATATATGTAAATCCCCTAATGTCCGGGACTTTCAGGTGTTCACTGACTCCACGGTGGACAAGCTAGCTCGTGATGACGTCATTAATGAAATTCGAATATATGTATACCTAAATCCCCTAATGTCCGGGACTTTCAGGTTTTCACTGACTCCACGGTGGACAAGCTAGCTCGTGATGACGTCATTAATGAAATCCGAGCTGACATTTGTGATAAGCTACAGAGTGAGCACCACTACGACGATATCAACAATGCTTTCTCGCAATTGTGCAAGCAAATATTCCGGGACCTCATTTTTGAAACTGATAAAAGGTGAGGCATATTTATATTCAATATTCTATTTTTGCTCATCTTTAAGTGTATTCTTTTTGTCTTACTTGAAAATAAAATATTCAGCTTGGAGGGTAGCACGCCTGCCTTGTAAGCGCTAGGTTGCAGGTTCGATTCCCGCCCGGGGCGAAATTTATCCTACACAGATAAGGTTCCTTCTCGGAATGGCTGACTTTCTCCTATCCTGTTTTCCTTCTCTCTTCGATTTCGGTACGAAAGACCTTAGCAGTTACACTTCCCTCTATCAAACCTCTTGAAGAAAAAAATAAATAATTATAATAATAATAAAAAATACTTATGCAAGTAAATGTAGTTCCCTTGTTAACTTGTGCTCACTGGCACCATTTGAGTTTTGAAAGATCAAAACTTGTGCAGATTCAATAGTAGGAAGTAGAGGTGTCAAATGAGTAACATCACCTAATGTGTTCCCCTAGGTTGGGATGGGTGTGAACTGTAAAGCTATGTTAAAAAGATTCATGTGAAAAACACGGTGGGTAATTGGGGAAGGGTGGTCATAAACTTCCAAGGGTTTGATCCCTGATTGATAAGTAAGGAGAGGAATACAGTCTCAGTAATCTATTTGAAGCATTCAGCCTCTTGCTTTTGGGCACAAACGCGTTGGGGGGTGAAAGGTTTTCATCCCCCAACCTAAATTTCGGCTCCCATGGACGGCCGACTTGAACCGTACGGCGCGACAAGGTGCGTGTAAACGGACCTTTCGGCGCGAAAATTCAAATAGTTGATTTTTGAACTGCAAACCAGTGCTAGACTGCTAGTGCGCGCATATTTGCGTTTAGTCGTTTACCGGAAGAAAAGTTATTGAAAAAAAAAGGATTCTTCTGATATTAAAGGAGATTAATACAAATTTCCTTTATAACCTTCTCTCTGTGATTATTCCTCGAGCTATGAATACAATGTACTGCAGTATACATAGGAAACACATCATGTTCACAAGGCATCGGCTAAAAGAATTCAAATGTTTTCTTTCTAGCATAGCATTAGAAGAAGTTAGCTTTGACAATTTGGGGTAAGTCAATCAGTTTAGTTTAGTAACAGCTTAGGTTTTGGCCCATTCATTTGGACGGAGTTGCAACTCTATGAATGGGTGTTGAACCTGTTTGTGAAAATACCCTTTGTACCCATCTCTTGGTACATAAATCAAAACTTTGTTTTCATGTAGAACAAACATGGATAAAATCTTCTCTGTCCCATATTAATGCTGCTATTTGATCCCAATTACAATCAAGTCCATACCATTGCTTACATCTGATTTTCAGCAAAAAATTGAAACTCTCAACGGGTCAGTATGCCAAATTAGCCGATAGTTGTGTTACTGCCCAGCTTGGAGATACGTCAGTCATGGTTACCGCAGTCAGTAAAGCAAAAACACAAAGTGGGACCCAATCATTTCTACCACTCACAGTTGATTACAGACAAAAAGCTGCAGCAGCTGGCCGGATACCAACTAATTTTCTTCGCAGGGAACTAGGTATGTTGGATTTTTGGTCCAGTGGTCACTACCATCTGTATTGGTATATCTTTTTGTAATCATTTAGTGTCTTATGTATCAATCTCCATAAAAAAATCTTTTCCCCCCTTTTAGTTTCATACATTCTTTAACAGATTCTACTCCAAGGTCACGGTGTAGGTCATCATTCCTTATGTACCAAGGTGCATCCACTATGCACCTCAGTACCTTATTCTGGAATCGCTCAATCATTAGTCTATTTGAGGGACTGGTACAGCCCCATAGTTGGATGCCATAAGTCCATACTGGTTTTAGCACCTGGTTGTAAAGCAGAAGCTTATTCTCGACTGGTAGTTTAGAATACCTACCAATAAGCCAGTACATTTTACCGAATTTCACATTTAATTGGTCTTTTTTCTTTTTGACATGTTCTTTCCATTTCAGCTTGGTATCTAAGGTCATCCCTAGGTACTTTGCTTGGATAGAATACGGTATAACAACGTTGTTGAGATAAATTGGCATGTAGGGTAGATTTCTGTATGTGAAATCAACATGTACCAATTTGCTCTCATTTAACTTGATCCTCCATTTTGCAGTCCATCTTTAAAATTTGGAGAAAAAAAAAAACTGAAACATGTGTCTCATTATATTCATGGGGTGACTCAGTGTACCATCTCTATCACTTGAATTTTGTTCTTATTGAAAACTTGTTCAATGTATACCTCCTTTGTTCTTCACAGGGGCAGTAAGACTGGGTAGAATAAATGAAGAAATCATAGTCAATCCATCTCGAAAGCAGTTGCTCAGCTCTGATCTGAATCTGGTTGTGGTATCAGCTGCTCAAAATCTAGTTGTTATGTTAGAAGGATCTGCCAATGGCATTCTGCAACCTGATTTTCTCAAAGCTATTAAAACAGGTAAGTCCTATGATCCTGATACAATAGAATTTTACAATGAAACAACTGCTACAAACAGGATCTCTTTTCTGTCTGTATGAATTTCATCAGTTTTAGATGCTAAAGAAACCTACATACACCTCTTGTCAGAGGATCTTCAATTTTCTGTTTCTGTAATTTTCAACAGCTTAAAAGAAAATAGAATAAATAGATCAATTGCTTTTTGACAAATGGGAGTTAAGTATACATAGTTTGTAGCTATTCATATTCAGTGGATAACTCAGAGCTAATAATGTTGTTATTTTATTTCCAGGATCTAAACAGTGTCAACACATCATTCAAGCTATCAATTAAGAGGATCTCTTTTCTGTCTGTATGAATTTCATCAGTTTTAGATGCTAAAGAAACCTACATACACCTCTTGCCAAAGGATCTTCAATTTTCTGTCTCTTTGATTTTCAACAGCTTAAAAGAAAATAGAATAAATAGATCAGTTGCTTTTTGGCAAATGGGAGTTATATAACCTATTCAGTGGATAACTCAGAGCTAATAATGTTGCTATTTTATTTCCAGGATCTAAACAGTGTCAACACATCATTCAAGCTATCAATTCTCTACAAAAGAAAATCGGAAAACCCAAGTTACCTCATGTTGCCAGCTCTGCTTCCTCACAAGATCAGAGTGAAGGTGAAACCGATGCTTTCTCCAAAGTTAAAACTTTAGCTGCCATGAGAATTCGACAAGTGAGTGAAATGTGTGTCGAAATTTATTACCTTTTCCAGTATGGTATAAGGTTATCAGCCATTTTTTTTCTTTTTTGGCAGGATTCTCGGTGGCAGGATTCTCGAGATTGAGCTCTTCCACCCAACCACTGATGTCAGAGTGACCTGATTATAACTTTTGTGACTCACCTTTTCCAGTAATTTTGGTACAAAGAAATGTTGGTTTGACAACGAAAAACGTTTACAAAGATAGTCCTTTTGTAGTTCATTGTCTTTTTTTATATATGTATACCTAAATCCCCTAATGTCCGGGACTTTCAGGTTTTCACTGACTCCACGGTGGACAAGCTAGCTCGTGATGACGTCATTAATGAAATCCGAGCTGACATTTGTGATAAGCTACAGAGTGAGCACCACTACGACGATATCAACAATGCTTTCTCGCAATTGTGCAAGCAAATATTCCGGGACCTCATTTTTGAAACTGATAAAAGGTGAGGAATATTTACATTCAATATTCTATTTTTGCTCATCTTTAAGTGTATTCTTTTTGTCTTACTTGAAAATAAAATATTCAGCTTGGAGGGTAGCACGCCTGCCTTGTAAGCGCTAGGTTGCAGGTTCGATTCCCGCCCGGGGCGAAATTTATCCTACACAGATAAGGTTCCTTCTCGGAATGGCTGACTTTCTCCTATCCTGTTTTCCTTCTCTCTTCGATTTCGGTACGAAAGACCTTAGCAGTTACACTTCCCTCTATCAAACCTCTTGAAGAAAAAAATAAATAATTATAATAATAATAAAAAATACTTATGCAAGTAAATGTAGTTCCTAGTTAACCAAGTATTTCCCCTGTTTCTAATATCTATTTCTAATATCCTTTATTCCTGTCCTGTCTTCGTGAGGATAAGACCTCTGGTGTTGACAATTTTCTAATATCCTTTATTCCTGTCCTGTCTTCGTGAGGATAAGACCTCTGGTGTTAACAATTTCCTCAATCAAACCCTAAAAAAAAAAAGATCTCTTAGGTTAATAGTACACGAGGCTTAAAAGGCCCACTCCGAGGCTTAGGAGTGGGGGCAAACAGGCCTAAAGGATGGGTTAAGCTTCTAGGAATCTACATCAGGCACACGATGCCACTTTGACCCAAAAACGGCGATGAAAGACTCGATTATTATTATTATTATTATTATTATTATTATTATTATTTCAAACTGGCATCTAATTTATTTCATCAGATGTGACGGCAGAATGTTGGATGACCTTCGTCCCATATCTTGTGAAGTAGACCTTCATAGACCTCTCCATGGTTCAGCCCTGTTCCAGCGGGGTCAAACCCAAGTACTGAGTACGGTAGCATTGGACTCTATACAGTCTGCCCTCAAGCTGGACCCAGTAGCTATGTTGACCAGGTAAATTATTCGGCAACCTCCGTGGCTGAGTGGGTATCACACTAGGCTTGCACGCCGGAGGGTTGGATTCCCGACGGGGTCGAAGTTTTTTCGGCTTTGTGCTTGGAGTTCAGGGTGCACTCAGCCTCGTGATAACAATGGAGCTATTTAAACGAGTAACGACTAGTGGCGGCATTGCCAGTGTAAAAAGATTATTGAAGTATTGAAATTGATTGCAAAGGAGTCACAGTAATTATTTACTGTCCCCCAAAATATTGTTCTCTGTTGGTTTTTATTATTACTCAATTACAAGAAATTTGTCAGAGCAAATTATGTTTTATGTTGTGACAACCATGTTGGTATGTTGTGGGTTTTGGGGCTCTTGTTAACTTGTGCTCACTGGCACCATTTGAGTGATTTGAGTTTTGAAAGATCAAAACTTGTGCAGATTCAATAGTAGGAAGTAGAGGTGTCAAATGAGTAATATCACCTAATGTGTTCCCCTAGGTTGGGATGGGTGTGAACTGTAAAGCTATGCTACTAAAGGTTCGTGTGAAAAACATGGGTAATTGGGGAAGGGTGGTTATAAACTTCCAAGGGTTTGATCCCTGATTGATAAGTAAGGAGAGGAATACAGTCTCAGTAATCTAAGTCACAGTAATGCTGTGATATCCACAAAAATTGTGAAAAAGCTCTGCTTTACTACAAATAATTTGAGATTGATTGATTGATTATTCCTTGTACTCTTTGACTATGTTTTATTGCATGTCGTTCGCGCCGTATTTCGTAAGTTCAACTAATTCTTAATCCTCTACACAAATAATTTGAGATTCATTGATTATTCCTTGTACTCTTTGACTATGTTTTATTGCATGTCGTTCGCGCCGTATTTCGTAAGTTCAACTAATTCTTAATCCTCTATGCGGCATTGCCAGTGTAAAAAGATTATTGAAATTGATTGCAAAGGAGTCACAGTATTAATGCTGTGATATCCACAAAAATTGTGAAAAAGCTCTGCTTTACAACAAATAATTTGAGATTGATTGATTTGACTATGTTTTATTGCATGTCGTTCACGCCGTATTTCGTAAGTTCAACTAATTCTTAATCCTCTACTTTCACTCTCTCTAGCGGAGTCAAAGAGAAGAACTTCTTCCTGCACTACGAGTTTCCTCCCTACGCTACGAGGGAGATAGGGAGAGCAGGAACCTACGGGAGAAGAGAGGTGGGACATGGAGCTCTGGCTGAGAAGGCATTGCGTTGTGTTGTGCCCAAAGACTTCCCGTTCACCATCAGACTAACGTGTGAAGTGCTCGAGTCTAATGGTAAGTGAGAGAGTAACAGAATCGGTTCATGTAAAGATACACAGGCGTGCGTGCTTACTGGAACTTGGCCTGGCGCACTGCCGTACGCTCGGATTTTTATGGCATGTATGAATAAGGCTTACATATTCTTGAGAGTTCATTGATCCTAGTTCATTCCTGATCCTATCCTTCCCTATCCTACTTTCTTACTACATCAGGCACACGATGCCACTTTGACCCAAAAACGGCGATGAAAGACTCGATTATTATTACCATTATTGTTATTATTATTATTTTTTCAAACTGGCATCTAATTTATTTCATCAGATGTGACGGCAGAATGTTGGATGACCTTCGTCCCATATCTTGTGAAGTAGACCTTCATAGACCTCTCCATGGTTCAGCCCTGTTCCAGCGGGGTCAAACCCAAGTACTGAGTACGGTAGCATTGGACTCTATCCAGTCTGCCCTCAAGCTGGACCCAGTAGCCATGTTGACCAGGTAAATTATTCGGCTACCTCCGTGGCCGAGTGGGTATCACATTAGGCTTGCACGCCGGAGGGTTGGATTCCCGGCGGGGTCGATGTTTTTTCGGCTTTGTGCTTGGAGTTCAGGCTGCACTCAGCCTATTTAAACGAGTAACGACTAGTGGCGGCATTGCCAGTGTAAAAAGATTATTGAAGTATTGAAATTGATTGCAAAGGAGTCACAGTAATGCTGTGATATCCACAAAAATTGTGAAAAAGCTCTGCTTTACCACAAATAATTTGAGATTCGCCCCCGACATTAATCTCGCCTAGTGGTTACCTTCTACTCAAGAGTCTATTATTATTAAAGTTTTTGTGTTAGAGGTTGTAGTATACAGTGGCCCCATTTCGAGGTGATTATTTTGTAAAGGGTTGACTTAAACAGCTGAATGTCACCTACCTAACTGATTTCATTCGACATATTTCTGCTGGGGTAAGGGACTTTTTATTCCAATTCAAGCTCTACAAATAAGCTTTAAGCACTATTTTTCTGAGATAGAAAACGAAACTTCATTGTTAAAACTCCTTAAATTAAATAAATAAGTGTCTAAAAACACATTTTTCTGTGTTACCCCAGGTATTGAAGATTATTTCGGGGACATGGATTTCAAGCTGGCCGGAACCAAGAAGGGCATCACGGCCATTACTGCATTTACATTCTACATATTTCTGCTGGGGTAAGGGACTTTTTATTCCAATTCAAGCTCTACAAATAAGCTTTAAGCACTATTTTTCTGAGATAGGAAACGAAACTTCATTGTTAAAACTCCTTAAATTAAATAAATAAGTGTCTAAAAACATATTTTTCCGTGTTACCCCAGGTATTGAAGATTATTTCGGGGACATGGATTTCAAGCTGGCCGGAACCAAGAAGGGCATCACGGCCATTCAGGCAGACGTGAAAATCCCGGGCCTGCCTCTGAAAATAGTCATGGAAGCAGTCATGGCCGCGTGTCAGGCCAAGAGCGATATTATTAATATTATGAATGAAACTTTGGCTAAACCCAGGTATGCTAAATCGTATTTCCCTATGGGAATTTCCCCTTTTTTGACGTGATAGCGTCTGTACTAAACCATAGGAAATGCAAGATGGCGCGCCATTTGAATCGTTTCTATTTCCGAACGGGAAATACACAGAAGTTTGACAGAGGGAACTGTAACTGCTAAGCACGTATCGTCCGAAAATCCAAGGGATAAGGAAGATAGGATCGTAGAAAGCCAGCCTTCCGAGAGCAAACCTTATCCGTTCAAGATAAAATCCGCCCCTGGTGAAATCCGCTGACCTCTTTTTGTTTACCGCTGACCTCTTTTTGTTTGGTGAATAATGTAATTTAACTTCCTATGCTTCGTTTTCAGATCTCCAGGAGCTAAATCCAACTGGCCTGTGGTACAAAGTCTCGATATTCCTGCTCACAAGCGTGGTAAACTCATCGGACACGGGGGTATGAATGTGAAGAAAATACTACTTCAGACTGGTGTACAGGTAGGTTTTTTTTAATTAATTTTCTTTTTTTAAAGAAAGAGAGAGAGAGAGAGGGGAGGGAGAGGGAGGGAGAGAGAGACTACACCATTTGTTAGAGGGAACTATAACAAAGAAGGTCTTATCGTCCCGAAAGTGAAGACAGGATAAGAGAACGCCAGCCTTTCCGAGAACGAACCTTATCTGGTTAGGATAAAGTTCGCCGCGATCGGGAATCGAACCCACGACCTAGCGCTTACAAATTGAGAATCGTAATGTGTGATTGGTATTCAGATGGGTGACAATCTACAGATCTACACAATCACGTAAAGGGTTGTTCCCTTTTGTCGTGAGTTTCATCCGATTTTTTTCCGAATGTCCTGTAGGCAATGTAATTTAAATGAGAGTGTTCCCACTACACACGAAGTGAAGACAGGATAGGAAAAAGCTAGCCTTTCCAAGAACGAACCTTATCTGGTTGGGATAAAGTTCTCCTTGGTCGAGAACTGACCCCGTGATAGCGACGCTTCCAAGTTGAGAAACGTAATGTGTGATGGTATTCAGATGGGTGACAATCTACAGATCTACACAATCACGTAAAGGGTCGTTCCCTTTTGTCGTGAGTTTCATCCGATTTTTTTCCGAATGTCCTGTAGGCAATGTAATTTAAATGAGAGTGTTCCCACTAAGGACGACACGATTTTTTTTCCGAACGACAAGTGGGAACGGGCCAAAATGCTAGAAATCAAATGGATGAGAAATGTTAAAATATTTTTCTCTTACTTCCCCATTTTCAGATCACCGTCGGCGAGGACGAATAATGAAACATTGGCCAAAGCCAGCCGTTCAAAGGACTAATATCCGTTCAGGATAAAATCTACCCCGGGCGAGAATCGAACCCGCGGCCTAGCGCTTATTAGGCAGACGCGCTACCAACCGAGCTAACTAGGCTGGCACTTAATGGGTTTTAATTCGATTTTGCATTTAATTTGTCTCTTTCAAAACTCCCTAATGTAATTTAACTTTCTATGCCTGGTTTTCAGATCTCCAGGAGCTAAATCCAACTGGCCTGTGGTACAAAGTCTCGATATTCCTGCTCACAAGCGTGGTAAACTCATCGGACATGGGGGCATGAATGTGAAGAAAATACTACTTCAGACTGGTGTACAGGTAGGTTTTTTTTAATTAATTTTCTTTTTTAAAGAAAGAAAGAGAGGGAGAGAGAGACTACATCATTTGTTAGAGGGAACTATAACAGAGAAGGTCTTATCGTCCCGAAAGTGAAGACAGGATAAGAGAACGCCAGCCTTTCCGAGAACGAACCTTATCTGGTTAGTATAAAGTTCGCCTCGATCGGGAATCGAACCCACAACCTAGCGCTTACAAGTTGAGAATCGTAATGTGTGATTGGTATTCAGATGGGTGACAATCTACAGATCTACACAATCACGTAAAGGGTTGTTCCCTTTTGTCGTGTGTTTCATCCGATTTTTTTCCGAATGTCCTGTAGGCAATGTAATTTAAATGAGAGTGTTCCCACCACACACGACACGATTTTTTTTCCGAACGACAAGTGGGAACGGACCAAAATGCTAGAAATCAAATGGATGAGAAATGTTAAAATATTTTTCTCTTACTTCCCCATTTTCAGATCACCGTCGGCGAGGACGAAAGGTGGCAGGATTCTTGAGATTGAGCTCTTCCACCCAACCACTGATGTCAGAGTGACCTGATTATAACTTTTGTGACTCACCTTTTCCAGTAATTTTGGTACAAAGAAATGTTGGTTTGACAACGAAAAACGTTTACAAAGATAGTCCTTTTGTAGTTCATTGTCTTTTTTTTATATATAAAAACAAGTGGGAACGGGCCAAAATGCTAGAAATCAAATGGATGAGAAATGTTAAGATATTTTTCTTACTTCCCCATTTTCAGATCACCGTCGGCGAGGACGAGCACCTTCAAATGTTCGCCCCCAACCAGGCGGCCTATGACGAGGCGAAGGAGATGATCGAGTCACTTCTAGCCTCATCCAGTGAACCCACGCTGGAGTTTGGTGCCATCTATTCCGCCAAGATAGTGGAGGTGAAAGATGTCGGCGTTATGGTCACCCTGTATCCCAATATGACGCCTGCCCTACTGCATAACTCTCAGTTGGACCATAGAAAAGTAAGTACCCTTTCTTCTCTTTTCTCTTTTTTTTCCGAGATTCGCCAAGGTTGTTTTTTTTTTTAGAAAGTACCTGTCTTAACCCGAATTGTCTCAGAGCACTTATGTACCTAGCCATCTATGGCGTACTGCTGCACTTATGCACCTAACCATCTATGGATGGGTGAGTTTAATGTGAGTCGACAGGTAGCTTGTCTCCGAATGCAGAGTTGAACCCCGTCAGCCGTCACTAAAGACTTAGTGATTATACAGTGACGCTTGGTAACCATGAAGGTCCGGGGTTACAAAGTGGGTTTAAACTCGGTTGACCTCTCGGATTAAGCAATCTGATTGGTTGATTTTTTTAAAATTTCAGTCAATCAGATTGCTTAAACCGAGATTAAAACTTAAACGGAGTTTAAAGTCACTTTGTGGCCCCCGGCCTTGAACTTTTTTTTAACTTGTGATGCCATATGGAAAGTCTGGGACAGTTCGGGTTGCCGTATAGAAACACTGAGACAATCGGGTTGCCTGCCATACAGGGTCCATCATACACTATAACCCAAACTCTGGTTCCTTCAGGTGGGCCATCCGAGCGCCCTGGGGTTTGAGGAGGGCCAGGAAATCCAGGTGAAATATTTCGGCCGGGACCCTGTGTCTGGACTCATGCGACTGTCGAGAAAAGTCCTGCAGGGCACCACAGGGGCGGTCAAAAATTTCGAGCCAGCGGAGCAGAGATGATAGCGGGGGTCTGGCCGTTCTAACACGGAGGATTGGAGCGGGTAAAAAAGAGGGGAAAAAAATCACCCTTGCCAGCCTAGTTAGCTTGGTTGGTAGCGCGCCTACCTTGTAAGCGCTAGGCCACGGGTTCGATTCCCGCCCGGGGCGGATTTATCCTAATGGGATAATATTCGTTCTCGGAACGGCTGGCTTTCTTCTCTCTTCGATTTCGGGACGATAAGACCTTAGCAGTTACAGTTCCCTCTGTCAAACCTCTTCAAAAATAGAAAGTAAAAATCACCCGAAAAAAAATCACCCTTGCCAGCCTAGTTAGCTTGGTTGGTAGCGCGCCTGCCTTGTAAGCGCTAGGCCACGGGTTCGATTCCCGCCCGGGGCGGATTTATCCTAATGGGATAATATTCGTCCTCGAAACGGCTGGCTTTCTCCTATCCTGTCTCTCTTCGATTTCGGGACGATAAGACCTTAGCAGTTACAGTTCCCTCTGTCAAACCTCTTCAAAAATAGAAAGTAAAAATCACCCGATTACATTACTTTCCTTCCTATAGGATAAGGAAAGTAAAATAGAAAGTAAAAAATCGGTTCGGTGCTGCCTATCCTGTCTCTCTTCGATTTCGGGACGATAAGACCTTAGCAGTTACAGTTCTCTCTGTCAAACCTCTTCAAAAGTAGAAAGTAAAAATCACCCGATTACATTACTTTCCTTCCTATAGGATAAGGAAAGTAAAATAGAAAGTAAAAAATCGGTTCGGTGCTGGATATCGAGGTGTTCTCTGGCTTGTAAGGATACCGTTAAAACGCTCATACCGTTTTAACCTGTGTGGCGGGAAAAGCTTAAGGTCCATGGTGTCTCAGATGGTCTGAGTGTGACTGACTGACTGACTGGCCAAAGTTCCGGGTCTTTAGATCCGTGGTATTAAAAGTGTTAATCTTTGAGTATGTTTGGAGACTTCACGGCAGTTCTTCTCAAACTGTGTGCCGCGGAAAGATGGCATTCTTGAAAAGTGTGCCGCGGTGGCGACAACTTTGAGAAACACTGCTTTACGGGCACTCTCCAAAAATACTTGGAAGTTACCACTTTATGGACAGAGGACTCGGAGAAACTCCATCCAAATTATACAACGTTAAGCCTTCCCACTTGTATAAGTATTAGAAAAGCTAGCTTTAGTTGTTGGTAAAAATGTCTCCTTGTTACCCACGAGGTTGGGTACATCCAAATTATACAACGTTAAGCCTTCCCACTTGTATAACTATTAGAAAAGCTAGCTTTAGTTGTTGGTAAAAATGTCTCCTTGTTATTGTTTTTGCTTATGGTAAATACAAAATGGTATTTATTCGGTCTTTCCCCTGCCACTTGTCACCCATCCAAGTTTCAGCCCTGATTGATGTTACTTAACATTCGTTATCTATTTCGAGTAAAAATAATAATAATAATAATAATAATAAAAATGTGTTTTTTTTTACGTAAAACAATCAAAAAGTGACTGAAATATATTTACATTGATAAACAAAATGACGGCGGGCTACTGAGTGTCATGTCATGAGATATGTACAAAACAATATGTTCTTAGAATCAGAAGATTTATTTTTACAGTCCAAAAACTGAAGTTCAGCGTATAAAAATTTGAGAGGTTCTTAAAAAGGACAAATCAGTTTCTAGCTTTCCTTGACTGTTCGTATCGTTTACCCAGCAAAACTCACAAAGTTCCGGGTCTTTAGATCCGTGGTATTAAAAGTGTTAATCTTTGAGTATGTTTGGAGACTTCACGACAGTTCTTCTCAAACTGTGTGCCGCGGAAAGATGGCATTCTTGAAAAGTGTGCCGCGGTTGGGACAACTTTGAGAAACACTGCTTTACGGGCACTCTCCAAAAATACTTGGAAGTTACCACTTTATGGACAGAGGGCTCGGGGAAACCTCACGAGGTTGGGTACATCCAAATTATACAACGTTAAGCCTTCTCACTTGTATAAGTATTAGAAAAGCTAGCTTTAGTTGTTGGTAAAAATGTCTCCTTGTTATTGTTTTTGCTTATGGTAAATACAAAATGGTATTTATTCGGTCTTTCCCCTGCCACTTGTCACCCATCCAAGTTTCAGCCCTGATTGATGTTACTTAACATTCGTTATCTATTTCGAGTAAAAATAATAATAATAATAATAATAATAAAAATGTGTTTTTTTTTACGTAAAACAATCAAAAAGTGACTGAAATATATTTACATTGATAAACAAAATGACGGCGGGCTACTGAGTGTCATGTCATGAGATATGTACAAAACAATATGTTCTTAGAATCAGAAGATTTATTTTTACAGTCCAAAAACTGAAGTTCAGCGTATAAAAATTTGAGAGGTTCTTAAAAAGGACAAATCAGTTTCTAGCTTTCCTTGACTGTTCGTATCGTTTACCCAGCAAAACTCAATATTATGATGCATGAAATACTTTGTATGTAATACTTACTCGTAATCTTCACATCTGTTTAGAAAAAGAAGCACTAATCTACAAAATGCAATATGAACTAGAATACTAGATAATACACATTGAGCTACCTATACTAAATAAACGTAAAAATTCATAATCAGAGACACCTTTAAAGACTCTCGTAATCTCTACCACTATCGAAGTTTGACAATGCTCGCCCGAAAGATGATTTGCCAGCTAGGGTGTTGAAAATTCACACCTCCTTTGTGAAATCAAATTTAAAATAGGTACTACTTATGGTCCGAATATAAAATAGATACAACTTATGAATCCCATTTCGGATATAGGGCGATTTTTCCGGTCACCCATCCATACATGGTGACTCTAGACGTTGCTTAACTTCGGTGCTTTGTAGTGATTTTGAATCTCGTGTTGATAGGGTGAATATTCGGAGCTCCCTGAGTCCAAAACGTGACTTTCAGTCCACACTAAGGAATCTACTTAACTCGCTCGAAAGATGTTTTGCCAGCTAGGGTGTTGAAGTTGAAAATTCACATCTGCTTTGTGAAATCAAATTTAAAATAGGTACAACTTATGTATCCCATTTCGGATACAGGGCGATTTTTCCGGTCACCAATCCATACATGGTGACTCTAGACGTTGCTTAACTTCGGTGCTTTGTAGTGGAGATTTTGAATCTCGTGTTGATAGGGTGAATATTCGGAGCTCCCTGAGTCCAAAACGTGACTTTCAGTCCACACTAAGGAATCTACTTAGCGTAGGCAAGATAGAAAGTCGTGATGTTCACACTCAGCTTTTTTTAGACTAGATTCTCGTTTAGGGCACTACTAATACCTACTTGGAGTTGGCGAAATACTTAAGGTACACCATACCCAAGGCGGAAGATGCAAACCAAGCAAAGCACACCCACCAAGTGGCGAAACCAAATATGCCACGGAACACGTCGGTTGTGAATATCTGAAACCAGAAATAAATGGCCCATGTTGTTTAAAGAATTTTTTAATTGTGCTAAGCATACTTAAATGCTTGTCACAAATATCGTTTACTTCTCCATTATTACATCTAGATAAATTTTATGATCTGGCTTTTTTTTTAATTGTGCTAAGCATACTTAAATCCTTGTCACAAATATCGTTTACTTCTCCATTATTACATCTAGATAAATTTTATGATCTGGCTTGGACTTCCATGGTGATTACCCACAGAAACCCAAATATTAAAACATCTTTAACATGAGAGACAGTCTCTTTAATTCTTGAAATTTTTTCATCAAATAATAGCAAAATTTCACTAAGAGGCCCTGTTTTAGATAACCATTGAAAATACATAAGTGGCAGCAAGTGTGGACGTCCAAAGCGGAATCTCTTTGGTTGAATAATAATAATAAAAATCTCAAAAAAATACGGCTTTACTTACCAATTTAAGAGAGTCCAGGGCCAGAGTCATAGGGGGAGATTCTGGGAGCCCAGATGAGGAGGATAAAACTCTTCTACTACCCTTCAAATGTCACATTCTGGCAGTACGAGTTCCATCCACCATGAAATTCAAAAATTGGCAGGAAAGAAAACCACCAAGGCTCAGTTAAAATGCAATTTTAATCAAAGTCTAATTGGAAAAGAAATAGTTTGATAAAGGATACAGAGTAAAGCACTGGACAACCAAACACCACAGCATACTCAGATTGATTTCATGGTCGAGAGGTATGAATGAAGTGTACACCTGAAACAAACAAAACAGAACTTTAACGTGGATCTTCTCACTTCTTCTCCGAAGAGTATCAGTCTCAAGTCAATGTTTTCTACTCTCAATCTTAACATTCTGCCGTTGACCATTATGGTCCGGGGCCACGAAGTGGGGTTTAAACTCGGTTGACCTCTCGGATTAAGCTATCTGATTGGTTGATTTTTTTTTTAAATTTCAGCCAATCAGATTGCTTAAACCGAGATTAAAACTTAAACGGAGTTTAAAGTCACTTTGTGGCCCCTGGCCTTGAACTTTTTTTTTAACTTGTGATGACATATGGAAAGTCTGGGACAGTTCGGGTTGCCGTATAGAAACACTGAGACAATCGGGTTGCCATACAGGGTCCATCATACACTATAACCCAAACTCTGGTTCCTTCAGGTGGGCCATCCGAGCGCCCTGGGGTTTGAGGAGGGCCAGGAAATCCAGGTGAAATATTTCGGCCGGGACCCTGTGTCTGGACTCATGCGACTGTCGAGAAAAGTCCTGCAGGGCACCACAGGGGCGGTCAAAAATTTCGAGCCAGCGGAGCAGAGATGATAGCGGGGGTCTGGCCGTTCTAACACGGAGGATTGGAGCGGGTAAAAAAGAGGAAAAAAAATCACCCTTGCCAGCCTAGTTAGCTTGGTTGGTAGCGCGCCTGCCTTGTAAGCGCTAGGCCACGGGTTCGATTCCCGCCCGGGGCGGTAAGGTTACAACGCACAGGTAATAGAACACTGCAGCAATCTGAAGTTGGACAAATAAACACTAGGTAAACATACATAAGCCATATTTAATCTTCAACACCCTGACTACCAAAGCATATTCCATGGTGATTACCAACAGAAACCCATGCATTAAAACATCTCCCTTAACATGAGAGACAGACTCTTTCAGATAACCATTGAAAATACATATGTGACCTGTGGCGTCATGAGATATGTATATGTACAAAACAATATGTTCTTAGAATCAGAAGATTTATTTTTATAGTCCAAAAACTGTTCAGCGTATAAAAATTTGAGAGGTTCTTAAAAAGGACTAACCAAAAAGGACTAATCCTTGACTGTTCGTATCGTTTAGCCAGCAAAACTCAATATTATGATGCATGAAATACTTTGTATGTAATACTTACTCGTAATCTTCACATCTGTTTAGAAAAAGAAGCACTGCAAAACTCAATATTATGATGCATGAAATACTTTGTATGTAATACTTACTCGTAATCTTCACATCTGTTTAGAAAAAGAAGCACTAATCTACAAAATGCAATATGAACTAGAATACTAGATAATACACATTGAGCTACCTATACTAAATAAACGTAAAAATTCATAATCAGAGACACCTTTAAAGACTCTCGTAATCTCTACCACTATCGAAGTTTGACAATACTCGCTCGATGTTAAAATGCAGTTTTAATCAAAGTCTAATTGGAAAGTAATAGTTTGATAAAGGATACAGAGTAAAGCACTGGACAACCAAACACCACAGCATACTCAGATTGATTTCATGGTCGAGAGGTATGAATGAAGTGTACACCTGAAACAAACAAAACAGAAGGTAAACCAGGCTTAAAAAATAAAAAAGGAGGGATGTTTACGTAGGTACTTGGGTATTCATCAATTTTACTTACCTACTCTATCAGTATAATCAGTCTGGCTGAGGAACTATAAACAGAGAGTAGATCAGCGTCTAGCTAGGGGACTATAAATATAAACAGGGAGTAGAAAAGTCCAAATTTCCCTATGCTATATCAATAGCAAAGGTTGAGCACGAAAAGCCCTTTGTGAAATCAAATTTAAAATAGGTACAACTTATGATTCCCATTTCGGATACAGGGCGATTTTTCCGGTCACCCATCCATACATGGTGACTCTAGACGTTGCTTAACTTCGGTGCTTTGTAGTGGAGATTTTGAATCTCGTGTTGATAGGGTGAATATTCGGAGCTCCCTGAGTCCAAAACGTGACTTTCAGTCCACACTAAGGAATCTTATCTACTTAGCGTAGGCAAGATAGAAAGTCGTGATGTTCACACTCAGCTTTTTTAGACTAGATTCTCGCTTAGGGCACTACTAATACCTACTTGGAGTTGGCGAAATACTTAAGGTACACCATACCCAAGGCGGAAGCTGAGGGACTATAAACAGAGAGTAGTCTGGCTGAAGGACTATAAACAGAGAGTAGATCAGCGTCTAGCTAGGGGACTATAAATATAAACAGGGAGTAGAACAAATTTCCCTATGCTATATCAATAGCAAAGGTTGAGCACAAAAAGCATCCACTTGGAGAATTTTGTTTAGCCAAAACCAGTTGGTCTCAAAGTGATCACTCTAAAGCTGATTGAGAGGCTGACAAATGCCAAACCCATCTGAACATCTTATGTACAGAATTAAGCAGACTCGGCTGTCAGGTTGTTGCCAAACGTGGTACTACTCAGATAAGTTCATGTGGTGTCACCCGCTTTAGTTGTCTGAACAAATCATCAACTCTAAGAAGATGGGTTGCCTCAGGGTTAGGATGATCTTCTAGCCTTTAACAGATTCTACTCCAAGGTCTTGGTGTAGGTGTAGGTCATCATTCCTTATACCAAGGTGCATCCACTATGCACCTCAGTACCTTATTCTTGAATCACTCAATCATTAGTCTATTTGAGGGACTGGTACAGCCCCATAGTTGGATGCCATAAGTCCATACTGGTTTTAGCACCTGGTTGTAAAGCAGAAGCTTATTCTCGACTTGTAGTTTAGAATACCTACCAATAAGCAAGTACACTTTACTGAATTTCACATTTAATTGGTCTTTTTTCTTTTTGACATGTTCTTTCCATTTCAGCTTGGTATCTAAGGTCATCCCTAGGTACTTTGCTTGGATAGAATACGGTATAACAACGTTGTTGAGATAAATTGGCATGTAGGGTAGATTTCTGTATGTGAAATCAACATGTACCAATTTGCTCTCATTTAACTTGATCCTCCATTTTGCAGTCCATCTTTAAAATTTGGAGAAAAAAAAAAACTGAAACATGTGTCTCATTATATTCATGGGACTGTAGATCCACCTCGGGGGGAAAAAACTTTGTATTTTGACTTACCTAAAGATTTGTACATGAGAGTGAAGAACAGGCACATGAGAAGAGGTGCGACATATTGCAAGGTTACAACGCACAGGTAATAGAACACTGCAGCAATCTGAAGTTGGACAAATAAACACTAGGTAAACATAAGCCATATTTAATCTTCAACACCCTGACTACCAAAGCATATTCCATGGTGATTACCCACAGAAACCCATGCATTAAAACATCTCCCTTAACATGAGAGACAGACTATTTCAGATAACCATTGAAAATACATATGTGACCTGTGGCAGCAAGTGTGGTCGTCCAAAGCGGAATATCTTTGTTTGAATCATTTCGAACCAAAAAAAAGTCACATAATAAAATACAGTTTTATTCTCCTTCAGTAAAGTGTCCTATAGCTCTAGAGTGTATCAAATTATCCATTTACCTTCTTCTGTAGCTCTACATTAGTAATACCCACAGAAACCCATGTATTAAAACATCTCCCTTAACATGACAGACAGACTCTTTCAGATAACCATTGAAAATACATATGTGACCTGTGGCAGCAAGTGTGGACGTCCAAAGCGGAATATCTTAGGTTGAATCATTTCGAACCAAAAAAAAAGTCACATAATAAAATATAAAATACATTTTTATTCTCCTTCAGTAAAGTGTCCTATTATCCTATAGCTCTAGAGTGTATCAAATTATACATTTACCTTCTTCTGTAGCTCTACATTAGTAATCCTGCCCGCCTCTTTCCTCTGCTCCTCGACCCTGGCATAGGCCATGTTCAGATATGGTTGAATCATTTCGAACCAAAAAAAAAAGTCACATAATAAAATATAGTTTTATTCTCCTTCAGTAAAGTGTCCTATAGCTCTAGAGTGTATCAAATTATCCATTTACCTTCTTCTGTAGCTCTACATTAGTAATCCTGCCCGCCTCTTTCCTCTGCTCCTCGACCCTGGCATAGGCCATGTTCAGATACACCCACAGAAACCCATGCATTAAAACATCTCCCTTAACATGAGAGACAGACTCTTTCAGATAACCATTGAAAATACATATGTGACCTGTGACAGCAAGTGTGGACGTCCAAAGCGGAATATCTTTGGTTGAATCATTTCGAACCAAAAAAAGTCACATAATAAAATACATTTTTATTCTCCTTCAGTAAAGTGTCCTATAGCTCTAGAGTGTATCAAATTAAACATTTACCTTCTTCTGTAGCTCTACATTAGTAATCCTGCCCGCTTCTTTCCTCTGCTCCTCGACCCTGGCATAGGCCATGTTCAGATACGCTTGCAAGTAGATAGGCATGAGGGCCAGTCTCTGTAGTATGAGTACAACGATGAGTACCAGGCGTAGACTGTCGAACCCGGATTCCGTCAATCTGCGGGATGGAACAGGAATTAAATGGGGAACGTAGAAGAGAGAAAAGATCACAGTAAATGAGGAATTGAAAAATCAAAATCGAATAACACTCATTAAGTTCCAGCCTAGTTAGCTTGGTTGGTGGCGTGTCTGCCTTGTAAGTGCTAGGCCGCAGGTTCTATTCTCGCCCGGGGAGGATTTTATACAGAACAGATAATGTTCGTTCTCGGAACGGTTGGCTTTCTCCTATCCTGTCTTCCTTCTCTCTTCGATTTCGGGACGATAAGACCTTACTTAGCAATCAAAATCGAATAAGACTCATTAAGTTCCAGTCTAGTTAGCTTGGTTGGTGGCGTGTCTGCCTTGTAAGTGCTAGGCCGCGGGTTCTATTCTCGCCCGGGGAGGATTTTATACAGAACAGATAATGTTCGTTCTCGGAACGGTTGGCTTCTCCTATCCTGTCTTCCTTCTCTCTTCGATTTCGGGACGATAAGACAGTTCACTCTGGCAAACTTCATTAAAAAAAAAAAAAACTCATTAAGGCGGGGAGAGGAAGGGGTGTTAGTAGAGAATCCAAAAACCCACGGGTATACTTCCCCACAAGCACCTGCTTTTACTGATCACGTCACAAATGACAACGCTAATTGTACATCATACTAATATGACATACGGGGTTCAACCAAAACGAAAATTTTCGCCTCCACCATGATTTCAACTATGTACTAAAACCTTTTTTGGTCACCTTTTTCCGCTTGCTACTTCGCCTTTACTGGGATTTCAGCTCTTTTTTTTTAAAAAAAAAAAGAGGTTTAACAGAGGGAACTGTAACTGCTATGGTCTTATCGTCCCAAAATCGAAGAGAGAAGAAAGACAGGATAGGAGAAAGCCAGCCGTTCCGAGAACGAACATTATCACATCAGGATAAAATCCGCCCCGGGCGGGAATCGAACCCGCGGCCTAGCGCTTACAAGGCAGACGCACTACCAACTAAGCTAACTAGGCTGGACAAAGTGAGTTTAAACTCGATTTAAATAATCTGATTGGCTGAAACTTTTGGAATTTTTTGAAATCAACCAATCAATCAGATTGCTTAATCCGAGGTTAATCCAAATACGCTCACTTGTGGCCCCGGCCATAAGTGAGAATTTGGTTCCCGGAACCCAGAAATTATTTACACTCGATGTTGATTCCCAGATAGCACAGATTTATTGTAACACCTTTAATACGGCGATTTTCGTCAAATTTATTCCTAAAAAAAAAAAAAAAAAAAAACACCCAATTTGGAAAAAGTAACCCCTTTAATACGGCGATTTTCGTCAAATTTTTTCCTAAAAAAAAAAAAAAAAAAAGACGTACCATATAGGTAAATCATGCCTACGTTTTACTCGCGGTACACTCGGTTTGAAAAGCACGGCTATAAACCCATTTACAGTATGACCCAGAAGCCCTCGTAATTTTTCAACAGTAAATTATAGCCGTATTTTATTATGTGACCTTTTTTTGGAGTCATCATACGAAATTTCTATTTGGACCATTATGGACGTAATGGCGCCACCACGCCCGCTGTCAGTGCAAACTAGTCCGAAGAGAAATTTCGTATGATGACTAAGAAAAGAAAAAAAAAAGGTCACATAATAAAATACGGCTTATCTGACTCACTTGAGAGAATCCCAATGCATTCGCGCCATTCGCAGTCCAGGAAATGTGAACAAAGCTCCAATGAGGGCACACCAAATAGCAATGCAGAAGTTGATGATGATCTTGGAAGCCGGGCCCCTGGGAAACACAAAGTGGGGTAAGTTTTTGAATATTTTATTGGATAAATTCTAGCACAACGACAAGACGGCTTTCACCCGAATGAACTCGGTATCATGAAGTCTCGGTACCCCAAAAGATAAAGGTAACAGAAGTGTCGAGAAAGATCCAGGAAAGGAGACTGCAGTGGTATGGACATGTTGAAATTTGAAATAAGAGATAAGAGCTACATAGAGAAAAACGTTGAGAGAATGGAAGTGAGGGGGAGAAAAGGGCGAGGTAGGCCGCAGAAAAGGTGGAAAGATTGTGTGAATCAAGACCTAGGTGAGAAAAATTTATAAGGACAGGAGGTACCCAATAGGTCTTTCTGAAAGAGACTGACAGAGAAAGAGAACAAGAAACGCCGATCCTCTTTAAATAGAAAAAGGCTAAAGAAGAAGTACCCCAGTAGCAATTCATTCATTAAAAAAAAAAAATCCTATAGGATAAGGACAGTAAAATAAGTTCTTACTCAGAGTTGAGTCCCTGGTTGTGCAGAAACGTGGCCGCGCTCTCATTGAAGCTAGCATACGCCGAATGCAGACCGGTCTCCAGCTTAGCCTCATCCACAATGAGAATCATCATCGCTATCACCAGATAGGCAAACCCTGTCACTATCACTGTCGATCGTTCTCCTACCGATTCCTCTCCCTTGAAATATTCCAGCGTCAGTGTGAACAGGATCTTACTGTGAGCGGAGTCTCCAGCTTGGCCTCATCCACAATGAGAATCATCATCGCAATCACCAGATAGGCAAACCCAGTCACTATCACTGTCGATCGTTCTCCTACCGATTCCTCTCCCTTGAAATATTCCAGCGTCAGTGTGAACAGGATCTTACTGTGAGCGGATCGACAGCAGCTGTGGAGTTAAATAGTACTATTCAGATCCACAGGCGCTGCCGACGACAAGATGTACACGCTCGTAGTTTATCTGCACTGCTTAATCCATCTTTTGAGGCAGTTGTTCCTATACCTAAGCCTCAGGGTGGGCTTGTTGTGTATGCAGTTAAGCTGGTGAAAAATGTCATTCATCAGCCTCATGATAACTGAAGAGCTGCTTGAAATTCTAGCAAGAATTACAAACGGTTTAATGGGCAGTTGCCCCTACACCTAAGCCTCAGGGTGAGCTTGTTGTGTATGCAGTTAAGCTGGTGAAAAACGTCATTCATCAGCCTCATGATAACTGAAGAGCTGCTTGAAATTCTAGCAAGAATTACAAAGGCAGTTGCCCCTACACCTAAGCCTCAGGGTGAGCTTGTTGTGTATGTAGTTAAGCTGGTGAAAAATGTCATTCATCAGCCTCATGATAACTGAAGAGCTGCTTGAAATTCTAGCAAGAATTACAAACGGTTTAATGAAGATAAAACTCTTCTACCCTTCAAATGTCACATTCTGGCAGTACAAGTTCCATCCACCATGAAATTCAAAAATTGGCAGGAAAGAAAACCACCAAGGCTCATGTTAAAATGCAATTTTAATCAAAGTCTAATTGGAAAGTAATAGTTTGATAAAGGATACAGAGTAAAGCACTGGACAACCAAACACCACAGCATACTCAGAATTGGCAGGAAAGAAAAACCACCAAGGCTCATGTTAAAATGCAATTTTAATAAAAGTCTAATTGAAAAGAAATAGTTTGATAAAGGATACAGAGTAAAACACTGGACAACCAAACACCACAGCATACTCAGATTGATTTCATGGTCGAGAGGTATGAATGAAGTGTACACCTGAAACAAACAAAACAGAAGGTAAACCAGGCTTGAAAAATAAAAAAAGGAGGGATGTTTACGTAGGTACTTGGGTATTCATCAATTTCACTTACCTACTCTATCAGTATCATCAGTCTGGCTGAGGGACTATAAACAGAGAGTAGATCAGCGTCTAGCTAGGGGGACTATAAATATAAACAGGGAGTAGAAAAGTCCTTTTCCCTATGCTATATCAATAGCAAAGGTTGAGCACGAAAAGCATCCACTCGGAAAATTTTGTTTAGCCAAAACCAGTTGTTCTCAAAGTGATCACTCTAAAGCTGATTGAGAGGCTGACAAATGCCAAACCCATCTGAACATGGGAAAGGGTGAAGAAGAAGAAGAATTGATTTGATCAAAATATGTACTTAGCATACATCATCAAACTTTGACCTTACCTCAGTGAGAGTGTAGACAAACAAGGAGTAGAGAGCATAATCAAGCAGCCATTGATATTCAGAATAGTACCTCAAGTGTACAACATCAAGTGACGTGATTTTAGCACTTTGCAGCTAGGAACATAAAAGGAAAATAAATTTAAAATTTAGTTTTTAAGTAGGTACCTAAGTTTTGCTGATCAAATTGCAGTACTTAAATAGTACCTGCAGGTAACTGAATTAGAAAGCTGGAAATAACACCATTTTTTTTTTTTTTTTTTTTTTTTTATTT